>NW_020539725.1:9249112-9339209 GCF_003426905.1 Ctenocephalides felis | reverse complement strand
CGCCAGGCTTCCGGACCAAGATGGCGAGAACTAGTAATTGTGGCCCCCGGAATATGGTGTGGCAGGCGTTCTGACCACATTTAATTATGATGTCTTCACTGACCTCTCCCTTAGCCAAATTCATCATTTCTTGTAGAAGCGTGATGGTTTCTTCTCTCCTAGAGTTAAGTTTTTTTATAGCTTGTCAATTTGCTTACTCTAGATTCAGACATTCTGCTTAATATAGTGTTTTTGATATATTCGTATTGCCTGTCATTGGTGGATTACGGAGGACATCCTGGATGAGGCGCAGTGTCTCGAAGTTAGGGCTTTGAGTACTGCTGTGTATTTAGTATTGTCACTCCTGATCCTAGCAGACTGAAACTCATGTTCAATAACTAAAAAACCATAGGTCTGGAGAATCTCCATTGAATGGAGTGAGACGGTGATTGTAAATGCTGCTATAGTATTGATCAGCATAAACTGTCAGTTCATGTTCAGAACACGAGGACTGCTCATGTTTAAAGATCGCCTCGTGATCCAGATCGATCAGAGATCTGTTGAGCGCTGTTTCGTCATTGACGGACGTAGATCGAGTCGACATGTTGATAAAAATTGGTATAATTACCTTTATTAATTTACTTGTATTTGACAAGTGTTTCCTTTCTCCGTCTGACGTCACCAATTATGGGTACTAAGACGTTGAGAATGTCTCTTGCTTAATGATTTCACTTACACGTTCGGAGTCACCAATTATGGCGCTGGTGGGCCATATATTATTAATTAATTAATTCTTGAATGAAATCGCAATAATTTTATTTCAACTCGATAATGACTGTTCATTAATGTCTCAATTGATAAAGATGTTGATATTACATTAAATCAAATCTAAATTTCGATCACGAGAAAACGCTCGTTGGCAAAAAACTCGATACAATATTTTCGATCGTTTTAAAAAGCGCGACAATAATCTACGATCGTATAAAAACAATCAGATCGTTATAGCTTGCTTGATGCCAGATCCGAATCAACGTAGCCCAATATAATTTAGTTTTGTCATCAATTGACGTTATTCAACTGACATCTGTCATATGGTGTTCATTCCGCCATTGTCATCAATTGACGTCCTTCAACTTCATATGGTGTTCATTCCGCCATATATATATATATGTGTGTGTGTATGTACAATATAATTTAATTTAACTCTATAACTCCTGAAACTTTCGATTGTTTTAATGAAAGCATCTTCGTTTGATTGCAGAAACCCTAACGAGGGAACGATCTAACTTGTCTAACGAAAATGCTTAATTTGTATTTAATTATAAATTACTAATATATTCATTACGGTTGATTAAGATTCACGAGAAATTAATTTATACCAACAATTTGATATAACCTGCACATATTAAATTGAATATAATGTTAATTTCACTTAACTGACGTTCAGGATGTAGAAGGACTGGTAGGTTACATATTGGAATATTAATTTTACATTTCTATCAAAAATATTTTTTTGCACATAATTTAAAATATATTTGTAATCGGTAAACAATTTTATTCTATTTGTATCTGCAAAAGTTGAAGAATTCGAAAAATAAAATTGTATGGAGAAAAGTTTTGAATTGAAGTTGTACGACCAGCAAAAATGACTGGTAAATCTACGGTTTAATAATAATTTAAAACTAAACAGAAAAGTTGAACATTTTCAAATACTGCATTAAAACTAACATTTTTCTAAATAAGTTGAGCTCGAGATTTTTTCAATTCATATTACACTATTTAAAAGAATATTACAAGAATATAATGCGGCGAGATATTAAATGGAAGTATCAGCAATGTTTTAAATCATAAAAATTATTAATTATTAAAGTAAAATAAAGACTTTGTAAATAAATATCTAAATTCATTTTTTCTATAGTCCTTATAGTATTTGATTGAAAGACTTGTTTTTCGCCGGGGTGTTAATTTTGCTTGGAGTATCCTTTACATTTATTAATTAAAATGTGTATCATTAAAGTTTACTTTTAAGAATTCGCTATAGTTTATTACTTGCAATGCTTGCCTTACCAGCAAAATAATTGTATGTACAAAGTCAGTAATTATGTTCACGAGGTATTTTATAAACCTATTTATTTTTCATATTTTATAAATATCGATATAAAAATGAGTAAATATTTTTTATCATATAATTTTGGAAGTAATTTTATCTATTCATATTAGCCTTTTTATATAAAGGCTGGTAAACAACAAGTGATTGTTAAAAATACATATTTAAAAACGTACTTGAATTCGTAGAATCAATTTTTATCATCCATTGCCATAGTTTAAACAATATTCAATATATAAATTCTGAAAATCATTATCTGATCGTTTTATGTAAACTCAATTATTTATTAGCCGACATGTTACCAAAAATGTTATAAATTTATTACTGCGATTTAAATCATTTTATTGCGCGTTTTAATATTCCCGACGATATTAATTAACTCATATATTCATTAAATTTATATAGTAACATTATGTGATAAATTTAATTTTAATTTATTTTTAATAATGCGATATAATGCTAAAAATTATATCAACTTAATAATTAGCTCATATGAATAAAAATTTAAAACAAATAGTTTTGAAAAAATCAGAAATTTATGAAATTTCAATTTCTATATTACGTTACGGTCCTGTAATATTCTATAATATATTTATTATAGAGTATATACAAGAAGTTTTTTGCAACTACACATTACAAAAGCCGTTTTTTGTAATTAGCAGAAAAGTGAAAAATTTTCCGTCTAATTTTTAGCAAAAATTTTGAACCGATTTTAAAAATTCAGAAACTGTTTATAAGATATTATTTGGGAGTCGTGCTGATTAGTTTTGGA
Organism: Ctenocephalides felis; assembly: GCF_003426905.1. Taxonomy (NCBI): domain Eukaryota; kingdom Metazoa; phylum Arthropoda; class Insecta; order Siphonaptera; family Pulicidae; genus Ctenocephalides; species Ctenocephalides felis. Next base: position 9,336,351 of record NW_020539725.1, on the reverse strand, counting down.
CAAAGATGGGTCAAGCCGTTTCTTCGTAATTAACTGTTGAAAAAAAATTTTTGATGAAACTTTTTATGTTAATATATATCATGATCCTTAACAACATACAAAATTTACGTTTCTACGGCAAGTCGTTTAATTTTAAAAATTCATCAAAGTTTGATAAAACATTATAGTTAAAATTTGTGCCAAAAATTGCTTATGTGTTGAGATGACTCGAACATTAGCAATTCATTAAAATTTAAAATAATAAGCTACAATTTTAGGACATACAAGCACTAGTGTCTGTGCACTATTAAATATAATTACATATAATATGTCAGAGAAATTGCAATGTAGCAAAAAACACAATATTCGTATTACTTTTTCTCCATTAAAACAATTAAAATTTTTATATTCCAAAATTAAAGATGAAACTCCATTAACAAAAAAGAAAGATATAGTTTATAAAGTAAATTGTTTGGATTGTAATTGCTCTTATATTGGCCAGACCTGCCAGAACTTAGAAAAGAGACTCAGGCAACATGAATTACAATGTGAAAAAATAGATAACAAAAAATTTAAAAGTACACTTGTGGATCATGCTAATATCAACAACCATAAGTTTGATTTTGACAATCCCCAAATTTTATTCCATGAGAAAGACTTATTTAAACGGAGCATGGCAGAATCAATGTTAATAGTTCGGACTAACAATAGCATAAATCTAAGAACCGACACAAATATTTTACATGACACTTATATAAACATCATTAATAATTTATAAATTTTTCATTTATCTTATTCTTTTCAATAAATTAATTTGTTTTTTCATTTTTATCGATTTTTGTATGCGATAGCACTCCTTTTGTTTACATTATAATGATACCCTCTCTGTCTCCATCTAGATAAGTACTTCAAATTTGTTTAGAATATTTCTGTAAGTGTTATATGTTTCTTTAGTACTGTGTCAAGCATTGCAAGGAATAGTTGGTGTTTTTTGTATACCAAAAATTAAATGAAATTTAAATAAATTATTAAAGAATGTGTAGTATATAAGTAACTGTTTTTGAAATTACACTGAAGATGAGACACACCATGGTCTCGAAACGTCTGTAATCATAAAATAAAGTTGTGTTAAACAAATCTGAGTGCTGTTTTGTTCATATTAAACAATTAATATTCGTTCCACTCATATCATAAAATTCTATATATATATATATATATATATATATATATATAAATTAAAATTAAATGAAATATATATATATATATATATATATATATATATTTCATTTAATCGTATATGAGAGACGTCTAATTTAATAAGCTTTTACACTTTGTTTATAAGAAACAATCAATGAAGTTTTCAGTTTCTGTAATTATATATTCATTGATCAAATATTTGTTGAATGTTTTTTCTTCTCGAATGCTTAATTACGGTGCGGGAAGTTTCAGCAATTTGCCTTATGGCACGATGCCATGCATAACTAGTTTTAAATTTCAATAACAGCAAATTTCGTTTCCTCAACCTTCAATTATTATTGTTAAAAAACAATTATTTTTTTAGTGGTGCATCAAAGGTGACTCGTTTCGTCGTGAATGAAGTCTAAAGTTATCTAGCTCAGGGTCGCCCCGTGTAAGGTTACACAGAGATTCTGTGAAAATCAATACGAAATGAAATGGATGATGTGCATATATACATTTATACATATACATAGCACTGCATGCACCCGTATTACACGATTCTCAATACAATCTCACTTTACATCGTTTTATATATACGATGATAAAATTATAATAAATCGAGATAAACTAATAGAAGCTAGATACAGCGATAATTCACAATTTATCATTACTATCTTATTTCTGTATTATCAAAGTCTGCATATATCAGTAATTAAACTAGTAGTGTATGGCATCGTGCCTTAAGGCAAATTGCTGGAATTTTCCGTGCCGTAACGAAATGGTCGAGGAATATTAAATGTTTGTAAAAAATTGATTATTATAAATAAATACTGTAACATTATCTGATATTAATAAGAGTTATATAAAATAAATTGCAAAGTTAAAATTATTACTTTAAAGTGTATTAGAACTTCAGTCAGAACTTCAATTAAAATCTGAATTATTTTCGATATACAAAAAAAAAATTAAAAAAAAAATGAATAAAATTTAAAAAAAAAATGAATCAATTTTTTTTCTCGAAAAGCAATTATTTTGTTAAAACAAACAGAAAGTTCTTTGAACCATTCAAATCGGATGCTTAGTTCTCTCAGAAACTCCCATTTTTTGCACATTAAGCTCTTTATCTGCGAAAACGCTGAACCTGCCTTTGCCAAAAAGTAATCACCACTTCTACCCGTCATTACAAATTGAATGTTTTTTGGACGATTGCTTTAAAAAAAGTTCAAAATTCCCAAAAATTTCAAAATAAAAAAAAAAATTTTTCGAAATTTTTTTTCCAGTCTTTTTTTCCAAAAATTTAAAATTTCTCAAAAATCTAATTTTTTCAAGGTTTAAAAAAATATTAATCTTGTCTAAAAAATTTTTTTTTTGTACGGGAAGTTCCAGCAATTTGCCTTAAGGCACGATGCCATACACCACTAGTTCTCTTTTTATTTAATTCTTACTTTTAAATTTAAGATATAGATTTTCCAGGATGACTCAAAACTTAAGGTCAAACCGGAACAGGGTATTGATAGTAACTATCCTGAAACACATTTTAAGTATTTAAGTACAGCCTAGAGCACAACTCGTGGTATTTTTGATTTTAAATTTGTTTCTCGATTTTTTTATTGCAAAACTATGTAAACTTCCTAGTTAACTCCCAATTATGAAAATATTAAAAGTAAAATATTACTATTTTTTTAAAACTTATCATTTGTCTCATTTCTCCCAAAAGTAGGAGTAAAAAACAGACAGGGGGCAAACAGTTCCAATATCTCTGTTCTATTCATAAAGAAATGCTACGAAATAATATTATTCCACCATTGTAAAACACCAACTTCATAGGCACATTTTTTACAAAGATCCCTCTGTATATAAACTTGACCTGGATATTTCATTAGAAATATTTCTAATTCTTTCTTTCAGGCCTTGCCATTTCGAAGATACAGAGCTAAATGTGCAGAAAATTGCAGTTTTTGAGAGAACTAAGCGTCCGATTTAAATGATTCAAAGAACTATTTGCTTGTTTTAACAAAATAATTGATTTTGCAAAAAAAATTTTTGTTTCAAATTTTTTTTTCAAAAAAAATTTGTTTTTTGTATATCGAAAATAATTCAGATTTTATTTTTACTTTTGACTAAAGTTCTAAAATACTTTAAACAAATAATTTTAATTTTGCAAATCAGTTTATATAATTCTTATAAATATTAGACATTGTTAAAATATTTATAATAATCTATTTGAAAACATTCAATATTTCTCGAACATTTTGTTACGGTACGGGAAGTTCCAGCAATTTTAAATTGCTGGAACTTCCACTAGTTTAAAATTGCTTTTTTAATCTATTCTACTTTTTGTTTATTGTTTGCACTTTTGCAAATGTACAGGTTCATTTGGTTCTTTTTACCCGACCCACAAGTAAGCTTTTATAGAAGTTATATAAAAAAACCTATTGAATCTAATTTGAAAAGAACAATACTTATTATAATATAATTAAATAACAAATATTTAAAATTTATATTCATGTATTATAAACTAAACAACAGCTCAAAACCAAAAAAAAAAAACTAGAAAAAACAACTCTTGTTATGAAGATTGATACATGATCCTTTATTTCCTGACAGCGACATCGTAATAATTGAGGTGACGACAGGTTTCACATCTCTTGCCTACTACTTTAAAATAGTAGTGGTAAAAGACTCTATATTAACTTCCCGTAGGGTAGTTTTAGTAATGGGCCGAAAATGAAAATTTTTGCATTTCTCGACGTTTTGAAGGTTACAGAACATTTTGGCATATTTCAGAAAAAATGGATGTGTCTGTCTGTTGTGTGTGTGTTTTGTGTGTCCGTATTTTTTCGTTCACGTTGTCGGGCGCATGGATCAACCGATTTGAATGCTTTAAAAAACATTCTATTTCTATTGATGAGGAGACGTGCTGATTAGTTTTTGGCAAAGGCAGGTCCAGCCGTTACGAAGATAAAAAGCAAAGAATGCAGAAATTAGAAATCGATTCGAGAGAACGGAGCATCCGATTTGAATGATCTAAAAGACATTTAATTTATAATGATTGGGAAAAGTGGTGATTAGTTTTTCTCAAAGGCAGTTCCAGAGCGATTTTGGAGATACCGAGCTAAATGTACAAAAAATGGCAGTTTTTGAGAGATCCGATTTGAATGATTCAAAAGCTTTTTGCTTGTGTTAATGAAACAATTGCTTTTGGAAAAAAAAATCATTTCATTTCATCGTTTGTATATTGAAAATAATTTATATTTTAATATTAATTTAGGTTGAAGTTCTAAAGCTTACTTTTATACTGTGAGTGAATAATTTTAACTTTGTAATTCAGTTTATATAAATATTAGACGATATTACAGAATTTATAATAATTTATTTGAAAACATTTAATATTCCTCCAACATTTCGTTACGGTACGGGAAGTTTCAGCAATTTGCCTTAAGGCACGATGCCAGACAATACTAGTTAAGTTTTTCGTTACTTTATGTGATATTTTGAAAGTGTTCAGTATGAATATATCACTTATCAATATGGAAGCAAAACCAATTGTGCATTGACTTTCAGTAACAACGTATAGAGTTATGAAAACCCTTATTTTTTGAATATAAATAAACCACTTCATAAAAATGCAGAAAACTCGAGTAAATAATAGCACGTTATCATTCACTCTTGTTAACGTTAGGTTTACATAAGAGCTTTGTTAAAATCGTGAAAATAAACGCCTCTGCCTCTGCGTTCGTATTACCGCTCTATAAATACAGTGGAAATCTAGCTGGGGAAATTGTGGGCGCTATATCATGGTTTATATAGTTGTTTATTCGGCACTTAAAACGTCATACATATTTCATAAATACGATTTGGTAAACATGAAATCTATTTATTTTAATAATTCATAGGCTTCACTGGAAACGTGTCAAATTAGCCACAAATTGCTTTCGAATTAGAAATGGTCAATCATTAGATCGAGGAAAAAAAGATCAAGCAATTAATTTATGTTTTAGACCAGATCTATTTTGATTTGAAAAATATATTAGAACATTTCAAATAGTATTTTCACCATAGGGTAGATCGGGGCTCAAGGGTCCTCAGGTAAAACGGTCCAACACATCTAACATCTAAAAAACAAGTCAAATACAGTAATGCCCCGCTTAACGCGGGGGATACGTTCCATCGAAGAGAAGCGTTATATCTTCACATGGAAATATTGGGGTTAGGAAAAGATGGCTAGGAAATTGTTTAAATATTGAATTTAAAAAGCATTTTTTTTAATAAAAATAAAGCCAAACATTTATTTCTTGAAGCCCAAATTAATACCACATTATTATTTCTTGCAAAATAAAAACAAAATATAAATAGCAAATAGAGTATTTTTGAAAAAACAAATAATAATACTTAGTCAGTCATATTTACTTATACTTTCGCGTTTTCAGTGTTTTGCCTTTTTGTTTTGAATTTTCAACTATTTAATTACCAGTTATGAATTGAAAATCTTTATGATGTAGTCTTATCATTAGGTTGAAAAGAAAGAAATTAAGCAATTTGAATCTTTTAGACCACACTAGTTGAAGAAATATAATATATTGAACTTTTATTTGATTACTAGCTGACCCGACAGACTTCGTCCTGTCAAAAAAATTTGTAATGTGGCGGTGTTTTGTTCCTACCTTTTTTCTATTCTTTGCAAAAAATTATCTTGAACAGAACCGTCACCCTGGTAATAATTCGGCGTGAATTAAAAATAATTAAATAAAACACTTTAGGCATTTAAAAGTACAATATACAATTTTCCATGTGAGAAACATGGGTTTTCCAAATTAATACCACAAACACTTAATGATACCATAAACGCACTGGAAAATGTAGTCGTTTAATCTCAAATGGCACATCAGTCGGAATCATTGGGATGCTCGGTGCGAGAACATCTTCTACTTTATACTATCTTTTCAATATAGTTGCTTCCATCACGTGGTTTGGTAGTTTTTTTATCGCTAACCTTGTGCCGTTGCAAAGGCGTGGTTGGTCGATATTTTGCAAAATTATAATTGCCGATCCAACCTTTAATTGAAGATTATTAGGTGACAATTTTAGCAAATCCAGCGAGTTTAAAAACTCCGGTGGATCGTCTTGGTTAGTTGCCGAATCAACTGATTCGCCTGTAATTTGTTCTTGAATTTTGAAATTTAATTCATTTACATCAATATTTCTGGCTGCCAATATAGTTGGTTAATTATTAGAAAGATATTTCTATGTTTATATAAATATATTAAAAATTAGATTATCAAAAACTACACAAAATGTCATGACATAGATCATTGTTTTTTCTACAAATTTCGTTGAGTACTCGATTAAAAAAGAAAAGGGCTGTTTCTAGAGTTTTTCTGGCAATTATTCGATATTTTCTCGCCGTTAGAACCATCCTTGGACATGAACTACCATTTTAAAAGAAGAATTGGGCAAATTGGTCCAGGCGTTGTTGAGTTATGCGCTTACCAACACATTTTGCGATCCATTTTTATATATAAGATATTCAAAGCAAAGCTTTAAAAATCATTCCATAGATGACTTGTTTGTTTTCCACATTCCAATTTGTGATTTCCTAATAAAAGTAGAACCCTTAACAAATGTTATTCTGATCTATTTAATCGGAATATTTTCGAAACAAGTATTTGTTTTCGATTTCGATATTTCAGATAATTTTTCCCATAATTCGAAAAATAATTCACATATACAATGCTATAAACTAGAATTTGTATATAAACAGTCGAGCTTCGTGCAGTTCCTTGTATTTTCTTTTGCTGCAATTTTTTTGTGAAATTGGACAATAAAAGTTGAAAAAACGTGAAACTACGATCAAGTTTGTATTACAAGTATCAAGATAACATTATATCGATTTATTTTAGTGTTTTTATATTTACATTTGTCTACAATAAGTACTTTTCCAAACCCAAAAACATTTGCGAAAACTGACAAAATTACCATAAATCACGCCAGCAGTCACTGAAACAAGAATAGTATTTCATAGTTTCCTAGAGGCAGACTATAAAAATATACTTTAACGTTCATTTAATAAATTGATAAAAATAATGTCAGTTAAAGTAAATAGAAAAAACTGTATGAGAAATAAGATATCTATCTTATTTATATATGTCATATATTACAAATGGTCATTATTTTCATCAAACATCAATCTTGTAGTGGTATATAATTCATCATACTTAATTATAACATTAGGGTTAAAGATACTTTTACAACAGTTCTCAATTATGAACTTGCATTCGTATGTTATGTAAAAATGTCAAACAAATTTGAAATGCATTTACTTTCAAAATATTAATAAATTGCTTATTATTAACTTCCCGTAGAGAAAGTTTTTTTTTTTTATTATTTTATTGGCTTTATAAACTGGTACATTAGCCATATACTAAATTACATAATATCTACACTATCTCTTACATATATATCATTGTTTTATGTATATTGCATTTATAATTTTATATTATTAAATTTGATGTAAATGTAAAGAGCTCCATATAGATTGTCCAAAAATCGGAAATAAAAATATTTCCATATCTTTAAGTTTCAAAGGTTTTGGAGTATTCTTGCATACCTGAGAAAAGTGGATATATGTGTGCGTGTGGATAGTTTTTTGTCGAACTCTCAACCGATTTGAATGACTCAAAAAGCATTTAATTCGTAATGATGAGAAGACGTGGTTATTAGTATTTCGCAAAGATAGGTCCAGCTGTTTCCGAGATAAGTAACTAAAAGTCATTCAAATCATTCAAAAAATATTTTGCTTGTGAAAGAACGATTGGTTTTATAGAAAGACATTTTTTTCAATTACAAAATTTAATTTTTTTTAATGTTCAATTTTTATTATTGTCAAAAATTTTTCGATTCAAATTGATTTTTTTTAATGTCCAATTTTTTTCTTGTCAAAAATGATTCGAATTTTAAATTTAATTCTAACTAAAATTCTAAAACTCACATATATATTTAAATTAAATAATTTTAACTTTGCAATTTAGTTTATATGATAATATGAGATAAGTTCCTGCATTCTAACACCGCTTGATCAAGTTTAGTTTTTACTTTTCATATGAGCATATATAATCGTCGTTGTCCAATTTATAAGCTTTTATATGTCTAAAAAATACAAATAATAAAAGTTAGTGTATTTATAATAATCTCATTGAAACTATTTAAAATTCTTTGAATTTTTCATTGCCTCACAAGAAATTTCAGCAATTTGCTTTAAAGCACGATGCCACGCACCGCTAGTTTTAGAATATGTGTCATAATCCTAAAAAAATCATAAAAGGCATAAATTACCATATTTTGAATCGTCGTGGTACAGCGAAAGAGCCGCTGGCCTTGCCATTACTATTATGTTGCGTGCATTCTGATATCAATCGGTATATCATGTTCTGTTTTAGATTTAAACTTTAGATCAAAAGCATATTTTGAAGTAAAAATAGCCATCGCTGTAAAATAATTTAAGTTAAAAATACTAATTTAATGTTTATGAAAATATAATCACAAATAAAAAGTACAACCATCTCATGGCCATCTAATAAAACAATTACTTATTGTCTTAAGGAAACAAATTGGTTAATAGTAACACGCTAATTATTAGTTTAATTATATTGGGGAAGTGTAGGGCTTAAAGTTTTGCGGGTAAAAAGAACCATATCTCGTTTATCCGATGATAAAAAATGTGTAATAAGCCATCAGCCAGAGATAAACGGCCATGTGTCATTTAATTATAACAAAGGTTTTTTTTGAGCTCTGTTATTTGATTCATAAAATCTAAATATGATTTTAATGTAAACGTTATTAACCCTTTCCACTCGTTAATCCCGGCGGCATCCGAGTGGAAAGGGTTAATTGTTTTAAAAGATGTATTGCGATTTTAAGTGAGACCAACTGAACTTTTACACCGGCAAAGATGTAAACAATATTAAAATAGTAAAGGAAAAAGTAAAAGAAAAGTAAAATTTGAAGAAGTAACTCTACATGAAATAAGTAGAAAATTACCAGTTATTTGAACACCACTATTGTGAATGGTTTTGATAAAATATTAATCCAGAGTTATATACAGTGCGATTTTTGCAAAAAATATGCTAATAAAATTGTATTTCACATTGGTTAAATAGTGCTGCTCATATTGTACAAATAAAAATAATACATTGGATCTGTCTGACCCTTCTGGAAAATTTGAACATATAACAAATTTTAGAACTAGTGGTGCATGGCATAGTGACTTAAGACAAATTGCTGAAATTCCCGTATCGTAATTTAAACTTTTGTAAAACCTTAAAAAAATAGATTTTTGAAAATTTTGAACTTTTCGAAAAAATTGTCTCTGAAAAAATAGTTTTTTATTCAATATTTTTTAAGACTCATAATTTTTTCAAAGCAATCGCTCTGCGTAGCTGTTTTAGAGTTATAATATCGAGCCTACTCTTATACATTTTGTCAATACAAGTAATATGTTTTTTGAATTATTAAAAACGGATGCTCCGTTCTTTCAAAAACTGAATTACCATTTTTGTTACCCCTGCCTTGGCCAAAATCTAATCAGCACGTCTTTCAATCAATAGCATCGAATGTTTTGTAAATTATTTTAATCGGTTGGTTCGTGTTGTCAAAATCGTCGACGCAAAATTCTATCCGCACACGCGCACACACACACGCACACACTCACACACACATATACATCCATTTTTGCCAACAAGGTATTTTGTAAGGTATACCAAAAAGTTCAAAAACCTCTGAAACGTAAAGATATATAAAAAAATCATTTTAGATTTTTTTACGATTACTATAACTGGGAAGTTGAAAATAGTAAAAGGAAATATTTCTTTAGTTAGGAATTAACTGAGAATTTTACTGTACACAGTTCGAGAGTTGTTTGGCACGTGTTATGTGTTGTGATATAGTTCATTTAGTTTTGAGTGTATAATTGCCTAAAGCCACAATAAACCTTTATGCCCCGCTCTACCCTATATAAAAAGTTATCATAATTTAAATTTCATTATCGTTATTTTTTATTTGTTTTATATTTTATCTCATGATTTGGATCAAAAATTTTAAGCAAATTATTTTAAAAAAATTAATTAATATAACCTTATTATTAGTGTCAACTTATTTTAAGTATTAATTTTATTTAAATATTTCTTACATTTCTTCGTAAATTTTACTACACTATGTATCCACAATTTTGCTGGTTAAGAGCATGTCTGACATTTCGTTGAACATCCCACGTTCATGTTCTATTGTTTCGCGAAACAGCTCAACATGGAACAGGCAGCGTAAATGGATGCATAAATATAAACATACATACACATAAATACAGATATTTCAATTTAATATTCGTAAAATGTTTACTAGATGTTATCTCCCACACATGGTTCTAATAACTTAACAATACACGTGGATAATTAATAGTTAATAAATGCGGTCGTTGAAAGCATACCATTAATTATTGGGAGGTCGTGAATTATTATGGATCTAGCTTTACAACAATAATATTATGATTTACTCTTTATATGTACATATTGATTATATCAATCTAAATTAACTAAATCATGTAATTGTGATTTAAAGCAAATTTTTTTGCTAAAATGCTAAACAAGTCCTAAAATTAATTAACTATCTAAATGAATTAAGCTAGTGATGTATGACCTTTAGGCAAATTGCTGAGTTAAAATTATTTTTTTAAAATATAAAAGAGAGCTTTAGAACTTTAGCCAGAATTAAAATTAAAATCTAAATTATTTTCGATATACAAAAAAAAAATAAAAAGTTTTTTTTTTTTTTTAAAGGCAATTGTTTTGCCAACACAAGCAGAAAGTTTTTTGACTCATTCAAATGTAGGTTGCTTAGGTCTCTCAAAAACTGCCATTTTTTGCACATTTAGCTCCGTATCCACGAAATGGCTGGACCTGCATTTACTTAAAACCAATCACCACTTCTCTCCATCATTGAGAATTGAATGTTTTTAGATCATTCCAATCGGATGCTCCGATCTCTCAAAAATTTTCTATTTCCTGCACTCTTTGTTCCGTATCTCCGTAACTGCTAGACCTGGCTTTGCCAAAAACTAATCAGCACATCTCCCTATCAATAAGAATCGAATGTTTTTTGAACCATTAAAATCGGTTGATCTATGCGCGGACATACAAAATACACACACATACATCCATTTTTTCTGATGTATGCGAAAATTTTCAGAATAAAAATTTTTTCAAAACGTGAAGATATGCAAAAATTTTCATTTTCGATTTTCGATCCATTACTATAACTACCCTACGGGAAGTTAATAACTAGCAATGTACATTTATATCTAAAGAAATAGTTGGAATTCTGTTGGAACTATTTTCGCTATTCACAAAAATTATAACACACACAATATATTAAGTTGAGAAAGTAAATTGTTAGATATAAATTGAATGCATTGGGTAAAAAATTGACTCAAAATATTATACAAAACTGTTTGAAATTACATAGTTAAATGATTTATATTTTCAAATATTTTAATAGGGCTCGCCCGTAGGTAAGCGGTTAAGAGCGACGGGACTTGTTTCATAGGTCCCGGGTTCGATACCCGCTTCGAGCAGCCTGTTGTCAGGCAGCAGTGACAAAGAATTTTCACTTGAAAATATAGATAGCAATATGTTTCCAAGTGAAAATAGCCCTTTCCCGGCATTGCTGCACCAATAAAATGTCAGCCCTATTAGATTAATTCTAATAACAAAAAATCATCAAATATGGATGGATTGGGTTACCATCTAAAAAATACGAAGTAAGGAGAAGTTTCAGCCCAACAGCTCATAAGACGTAAGGTTCTGATTGCTGTTCAAAAATAATAAAAAATAAAATATATTTTAATAGTGAATAATTTTTCTTGTCTTTGTTCAATTGAGTTCTTTCAAAAGTTCAATTCAAATACAAAAGGTTCTATTTAATAAATCTTTAAATGTGGATTTATTTTTGTTACAATTTATTTTTGTTAATCAAGACAAATGTGGAAATAAAACCCAAAATGCAAAATAAATATTTTTTTCTTAAAAAATACTCAATTTTAGTCGCTCTTCAATATATGATAGGGTTAAGCACAAAAATTGCCAATTTGACTTTCAGTAATTATACTATCTAAATACAATAAACGACCTTCATAGACCTATAAGTATAAATATAAAACTATCAAATTAGGATCAGTTTATTCCTAATTATAATAATATTTGTTTGCTATTTTTCGAAAATTGATCATCGGTTTCCTTTCACCCCAAAGGCAGGGTAGAAAAAGATAACCATGGAACAAGCAGAACCAATGTCTTATTTTTTCAAAGGGAAATATTTTGAATATCACCATAGATCACCAAGAGAGAGGGAGGTTCAAAAATCTTTAAAAACTCGCTCACATGATTAATAAACGTCTCTTTATTGTTCACACATTTTCTAATGTAAATTTTCAGTTGGTTCATTTACCATATCCACATGTAAGCTTTTATAGAAGCTATATATGAAAATTGGTTAAATCTAACAATACCTTATACCATATGAAACAATCGAATAACGTATAATGAAAAATTAAATTTAAGTATTATAAACTAAATAAAAGCTCAAAGCATCAAAACCATAGCGACGTGGTAATAATTCAAGTCATGGCTGGTGACATCTTTTCTCTTCAATTTTATTTAAAAGTATCGTTGTTTTTGAAGTAATGTTCTAAATAACACATACGCGTGTGCAAGAATATATTCTTCTCTAATATATGAATGTTTCGCAAAGGCAGTATATTTTCCTATTAAATGCGAATTGAAGTACCGCCGTTGACCTTATTTATGAGATGCGGATAATGCGTTTTCAGAATTATTGATCTGTAACGAGGTTGTTCACTAGATATAAGTTTTTCCCTTGAGGAAATACTTTGCAAACTCATCGGTTACGTGACTTGATTTTTATAAACATAATAAAGTAAAAGAGAACTATGCATCAAGTAGATCTACATATAAAGGGCATGTCTTTTACTAGAAATTCATTTTCAAACATAATTATTATGTAGAATAATGATAGAATCATTTGTAAGAAACAGAAGTTTCTTAAATTATTGCAATATATTTCTTAAGACATATTTTTTTAAAAAATAAATAAAGCAAATGGTTGTATCTCACTGGTGAGATTTGTTTGAGAACTCGCCATAAAGACTAACACATAGATGGATAATATAATATTAATTCTGATTGATTATCTATATACAAGGTGTCATAGACCAAGTCAAGACGAAATGGGATTATAGAATGAATACTAACTGTCCTGTAAAAATTTAGAAAAATAAGATCGAACCTAGAGCTTCGGTTAAATCATGATTTATCAGTTTTTTATACTTTGAAATCGTATCCCTGAATAACATTTCTGGGACCACAATGAAAAAAATACCACAATTGCTCCAAATTTTCAAGAACTAAGACTTTTAGTTGAACTATGAATTTAAAATTTTTAAAATTGGTCGACTTGGAGAGGTCCTCCTTTAAAAAAATGTACTGAAGTGTGTTGGTAAGTTTCAAAGTTGGCGCATTTAAACAGAATTGTAAATATAAAATACTTAAAAATTTTGAGTAAAAAATTTTAAAAACCAAGAAATGACATTGCTTTTGCCAGTGCATTGTGTGTATGTGTGCACACCCATATATATATATCGAAAAAGCAAAATTTTGAAATATTCGATGCCTGACTTAATGCTATATATTTAGTATACCTTAGAAAACCAAGATATAGTGTATTTGTGTGTCCATAATCTAGACTAGACTTTCTCGTATTTTTATCTCAATTTAATTCACATATTATCACCAGCATTAGAAACAATGTAGCAGTAATTTTGTAGATTGAACAAACATTTGATTTATGATCGGTATTTGTGTTTACTGCGAATATTGACATTACTGTTTAGTTCAATTTTACCTAAGGATTTACTCACTAGTATATAAAATAATAGGTATTCATCGATGTGCGTCGATTATTCGAGAAACTCTTATTAACTATTATTAATATTCAATATTTTTGGCTATTATCAATAGTCAAAAAACCAAGTTCGTAGAAACACACATCGATTCCAATCTCGATTCACCGGTGTAATTACATATTTAGTAGCTGGGTAGTTATTAAATTTATATTAAAATATTCATACTTCTCTTCTTTTAAATGAGAGTTTTCAGACTTAATTCTGCAGAAAGCAATACATTAAATTTAGAATTCTTACTCTACTTCTTATTCTTTAGAGCCTAAAAGCTCTAAAACACATAATTCTTACTTAGGGTCAGAAGCCGTATCTTTATTAAATTATTAGAATTTATCAATTATTAGAATACATTCTCAAATACTAATGCAATTAAATAAATTTTTGTCAAAGACATTTTTTTCATTGAGGTCATAATTTAGGCTTACTTACTTTTACCTACTAAACCAAGTTGATCGCTTCATCTAGTTTCTTGTCATCTTTTATTTTTGCCCAATACTCTAATTTTATTAAGTTTGTTTCTGTATTCAAAAGTCATATCAACAATATTCTAGCCAAAGTGAGCCAAAGCCATACCTTATATTCGCCTAGGCAAGGCATTAGTACTACATTTTGGCGTTGATACTTCTTAAATAATAATGTCTTTCTGGTAAAATTAAACTAACAAATCTATTGAACGATATTCTATGCAATTCTAGGCAATTTTAGTGATATTTGAACTAATGTAATTGAACTTTCATAACTCGTTAATTAATTTAACATTAATTTTATTATTATATTGTGCGGAGTAATAGAACTTAAAATAGATTAACATTTAACAAAAAATATATATAATTTAGAGAGTAGTTAATTGTTTATTGAAAAGATTCGATTAAAACCTCAGTGGTGTATTGATCTATATTTCTTTTGTGTTCTCTTTTCAGAGAAGCAGTGTGGAATCGACGGAAATTCACGCATTCGACGATATCAAACAACTTATAGAGGTGAGGAAGACTTTAATATTCCGCACTTATAGAGGAATTCCAATTTGCACTTGTGTGATAAAGAGACACCTGCAGCGTATTCCCATATATACATACATATACATACACACAAACAGTATATATATATATATATATATATATATATACTAGCTGTCCCGACCCGTATTTCTAAAAAATTTCTAGTATGAAAATGACTAAAAGATTGTGAATGTAGAAGCGTATGGAATATAAGTGAAAGAGACATCTAACACAAATTAAGGGGCCAAAACTGCCGTAAAACATATCAACATTATGGCTAGGTATTTTTATATAGCAGTTTTCAAACAAAATCGTACTAAATACTGCCAAAAGTCATATGATTGCTGTGGAGTCAGGCGTTTTAAATAAAAAATCAAACTTACAAAACGCGCAAATGTCAAGAAAAAAAACGATGTTATTATAACTACATCTTTATGATATGGTTTAATAACATATGAGTGAAGTCGCATTTTATGCGTAAAACGTCTGATCGCACAGCAAATAGATGACATTTTGATAGTATTTAGTATCATTTTCTATGAAAACTGGAACATAACGATTGAATCGGCCCATAAGTTATTGGTTTACCTATTGCAACGCATGCCTCATATAAAGATTTCTAAAACATATTAATAGTCATTGCAAGATTTCATTTAAATTCAATTGGCATATTCCAATATTCAAAGTTTTCATTTATTTGTTTATTTTTTGTTCATTGTTCGGTTATTACCGCGCTTTTCAATAATTTTTGAATTTCAAAGCAATATCGGAAGATTCATTTTTAAATAATGTTGTAGCATGTCTAACGAATCAAGTAAGATTTTAAAAACTCTTGAGGAAAATTTACAGCTTTGCCATATATTTGAATGGTATCTTATCTAGTTCCCTCTCAAAAACTGATTCTTGATACTTTCTTCAGTTCAATCTTTATGAGTATATTCATAATGCATTTAGAGAACAGTGATTTGCTAATTGAATTGAAATTTTTGAAAACATCAAAATATATTTACATATATGATATTTTATTCAATTGAACTTGAATACGTATGTAATATGTTAACAAAAAGTTAAAATTTAGTAATAAACTTTTTGAGTTTTGTAAAAAAACTCATCTTTTCCATCCGATTACCATTGTATCTCTAATTGAGTGGAAACTGAGTGCATTTTGTGATGAGCGCCACAGATAACTGGTTAAGTTACAATGGCCTACCACACAACTTCTTATTAGCCTCAGTAGAGAAAATTCCCAGTGTTACATCGAAAAATATCAGTAGAGAAAAAGAAAATGCTCGGGGTAAAATCATCATCCTTTTTATTTATCATCTTTATATGATTCTTATATTTACTAAACATTTTTAATATTTTTAGAAATTTCTCAATAATTCATTAAAGTTATTGAATATTGAATCATATCCTCTGATAAACCTGCAGGCCTTTTCACAGAATCTCATCTCATATTAGATCATGTAAGTTTTTTAGACGTTCCTTTAAATTACAATATCCGGTCAGAAAACTTCCGATTAACCTATGTTCTGCATGTATGTATAGAAACTAGTCGTGCAAGGCATTATGCCTTTAGGGGGTATTCTAAGATAGAGGCATGAATTTCGACCGGTTTTTGAAGCGCTGTATAAAGGAAACAAATAATATTTTTACTATCGATTTTTTTATTATTTATTCATTGATATTTTATTATTATATAAAGAAATTATTAAAAAAAAATATAATTCACAAAGTTATGAGCAGTCAAAGTGGGGGCTCAAAAAAGAGGGTGTCCTGGCGTGCATGATTCCAACCCTCCTGGTGATGTGAAACATAAAAAATAGATGGATTCTTAATTATTATAGATGCCGCTATCCATATGACCCTAGAATAAGTTAAAAATTTTTTTTTGTTTGAATGGCGGCAGTTTGAAAAAAAATTTTTTTTCATGTTTTTTTTAACAATTCCGATTTTTTTAAAAATACTAAATGAAAAGTTATAGTTTTCGGCAAGGTCCACGCGATAAAGCGACGTATAGAGAAGATCCTCTCCAAATTTGAAGTAAATCGGTTCATTAGAACTCGAGATATCATTACCGCCAGCTCGAAAAAAGCAGTTCCGAGAAAAACGGGTATAACTC
This sequence comes from Ctenocephalides felis, assembly GCF_003426905.1. Classification (NCBI taxonomy): domain Eukaryota; kingdom Metazoa; phylum Arthropoda; class Insecta; order Siphonaptera; family Pulicidae; genus Ctenocephalides; species Ctenocephalides felis. Next base: position 9,319,049 of record NW_020539725.1, on the reverse strand, counting down.
AGGAAATAATAGTAATTTTGAAAAAGCCTTTTAATGACATATTTTTGAATAACTAAACTTTGAAAATATGAAAAAAAAATTTCGATTTTTTCAAAATTCTACAGTAGAATACCCCCTTAAGGCATAATGCCATAATTGATAGAACTTTCCGTACCGTAATTCAAAATTTTTAAAAGCTCAGGAAAAAAATACATTTTTGTGGAGAATTTTGATTTATTTTTATATTTTCGAAAGTTTTTAAAACATTTAAATAATTGGAATATTGAAAAAAATGAGAAACAGCCTTTTTAACTTGAAAATTTTGCGAAAGCTGATTTTTTTTGTTTTGTTTTGATTTTATAATTTGAAATTTTTTGAAAGTTTTTAATACCCATTTATGTCAGATGATCTAGAAGACTATCAGAAATATCGGATTTTCGACCGCCAAATTGCATAGTTTTTAACTTTTTTTCTGGATCACTTGCCTTTGCAAAAATTTAATCGATTCATCATTACGTCGATACAAGTGGAATGCTTTTTTAAATCATTCAAATCGGATGCTCCGTTCCTTCACAAACTTAGTTGCCATTTTCTGCACTTTTCACTCCACATCTCCGAAAAGGCTGGTCTTGTCTCAGCCAAAAACTAATCAGCACGTCTCCTTATAAATAGGAATCGAATGCTTTTTTCAATTATTCAAATCGGTTGATCCGTGCGCCCGAAGTCATGGACGAATAGTTAGTATCCATACATACATACACACACACGTCAATTTTTGATAAGGTAAGCCAAAATGTTCAAAAACCTCTAAAACGTGAGAATATGCAAAAATTTCCATTTTCGATTTTTGAACGATTACAATAATTTACACTCCGCGAAGTTAATAATATCATTAGAGAAAAATGATCTCGAAAAAATCGGTAAAAATAATTAAAGTATATAGTTGGAGAATTGATTTCTTATGTATCCTCCAATAAACCTGTATCAATATCACTTAGTAATCGACTATGGTAGTAGGTAGTCGAAGTATCTAATATATTTCCAATTGGTACTTCTATCACTATTTCCGTAGCTATATAAACAAATAGGTAAATACTTAGAGCGGTAGTTCTCTAACCAATTCTGCTCCACGTTTGAATAAACCTTGTACGAGAAACATATACAAATACAAAGAGAGCAAGGAGATTGTTCCGTTCAGAATTTTATTATCTCGTGTAGTTTTTATATTCAGGTCACGCGTTAGATTAACTTTTCTCGCATGTTCTTCACCCCTGTTGTGTTATAAACCTGGGTGCGGTCAACCTAAGACTGCCTGAGAGCTTTTCGTAAGTTATGTCAGGTTTTTACATATGTAATTGTTTCTTAGCTGAACTAAGCCTTATTTATTGTGGCGATAAAAAAGATAATGGAAATATATTGACGTGCTGTCGAAATAGTATAATAAAATACACCAACAGACAGTTCTGTGACAATACATTAGAGCAGTGATTCCCAGCGCACGCCACACTGGGCGCCAATTTGTAAATTTTGAGGGGCAATTTAAAAATTTAGGTGATTTGAATGTTACATAATATAGGTAAAACATTTAACAAAAATGCTTATGAAATTTAATTAAGATCATAAAGTAAACTCAGTAAGTTAGAACATAATATAAAATCTTCGTCCAGCAAGCACCAAGCTTCCGAATGACATTTATTAATTATAAAAAAATCAGTAATAAAATTATATTGAAATTTCGGTTTTTATTACTTTATATAGACATTTTATTTACAATACTTTGATAACAATCTAATAGTAATTTCTTGTTAAAACATATTGTTTACATTTTTTCAGGAATAAAACAATTTGTAGAAGTTAAAAATTTTGTATGGGGGGCATGACGTTTTTAGAAACCTTAAGGTGGGGCGTGGCCCATAAAAGGTTGGGACTCACTGCGATCAGGAACATGACTAGAACAAATTGCAATCAAATATGATAAAATTACTCCCTAAAACTAAGATCAAAATCATAATCAGAATCTTTACTATAAATTTCAAGCTCATTACATGCCTAACTTTCAGCAAATTCATGATTGATTAATGAATAACTGAAACCATTGTTTTACCTGTTAATATTGAAGATGTTTTTATCCGATTTATATCTTTTTTTTTTAGAAAAGCATCTATTAATTAAGGAAACAGTTTCGATTACCTATATATCTTTACATTTCGAGACCTCCAGAACATTTTGGTATACCTTAAAAAAATGGATAGATCTGTGTGCGTGTATATAAGCATGTTTAGATCTCATTTTTTTTAATTATCAAAAATTATTCGAATTTTAGCTTTAATTCGGTCAAACGTTAGCTCAGGTATATACTTGAAATAAATACTTTAACTTTGACATTCAGTTTATATAATTCTTAGAAATAAAAGATGAGGTTCCCTAATATATGATAAAATCTGAGGTCATTTTACCTAACTTTGCATCACCATGATTAGGTTTTGTTTCTTTATGTTTACATTTTTACATATGTGAACATCATCGTCAAGTTTATAAGTACACATTTTGTTATTAATTCTATAAAAAAACGAATGATAGAGTTTCTGGTACCTACATATTTATAATAATCTATGCTAAAATATTTAAAACATTTATTAATCATTTATCCATTTCAAAAATAGCAGAAAAAAAATAATTCTACAATTCTAAGTTAGAAGTAAATTTTACTAAACATTTAAATAAGAGCAGTTAAGATATGGTTGTTCGATATGCGTTCTTTGTTTTGATGTAGTTGGTTCAGTTTTCGCAGTATTACTTTTATTATTATTAAAAATAACAATCCTATAAGCCATTGTTACATAAGCGAGTGAGCAAAAAAGTTAGATTAGAAGAAAGAATAACAATTTAGTTAATTTAATTCCTCAAATGTCTAATAACAGGCACGGAAAGTTCCTGCATTTTTAAGTTAAGGCGCAATGCCGTTCACCACTAGTTTAGAAAGAAAAATCTGGATAAATTTAAATTTAAACAGTTATTCTCCACTTCTGACATCATTAATATACTATAGCACTTACATGCTATAATTAACATACTAGATAAGTTATAATTAATTTAATTGAATGTTATACTTTTCTATAACCAATTGTGATTTCCTTTCGTATTAAAAAAACACTATCTAAATAGTAGTACATGGCATCGTGCCTTAAGTCAAATTGCTAGAAATTCGCGTTCCAAAAATTAAAAGTTTTAAAAAAGCTTTAAAATTTTTGAAAACTTTAGAAAACAAGATTTTTGTGAACTTTGAAATTATTGAGTGTATTTTACTTTCTTTAAAAAAAATTATCAAATTTTGAACTGTTTCAAAGCAATCGAACAGTTAGCTGCTTAGAGACGAAATTTGAAAGCGCGTCAGCGCCGCGTCGCAGTCTAACACATAAAACTATAGATAAAGACAAGAAAATATTATTAAAATCTCTATAATAAAAATTGGATGTGCATAAGTCTAATGATCTGAATTACCATTTTTGGCACTTTTTGCCTCGTATCTTCGAAATGGCTGGACATGCCTTTGCCAAAAACTAATCAACGTCCTTTTATCAATAAGATTGGAATGTTTTTGAATCATTGAAATTGATTGATCCGTGTTCTCGAAATCGTCTATGAAAAATTGTATCCAAACATATACACACAAACATACACACGCACATACATCCCTTCTAAATCTCGTCGAGAATTGAATAGGGCCATCAAAGAAAGTAAACAAAGATGCTGGAAAGATCTCATTTGTGAGGTGGACAAAGACGTTTGGGGTAGACCTTATAAGGTGGTCATGAAACTGCTGAAAAAGCAGCAAGTGCAGTCGCCAACGTGTCCTCATTTTCTTCGGAAAGTTGTAACTGCGTTGTTTCCACAGCAGCGTAGTTTCAGCTACCAGTTGGCATTAAGTACTCTGGATGGCATCCCACCAGTCACTGAAGATGAGTTAATGGAGGCATGTAACCGCATTGGAAATAATAAAGCGCCAGGATTGGATGGTATTCCTAACATTGCACTAAAAACCATCATTAAGGCAGCGCCATCGCTATTTCTAGACGTTTACAACACATGCCTGAAAGAAGGGACTTTTCCCAGAAAGTGGAAGCAACAGCGGCTTGTACTTCTTCCTAAGAAAAATAAGCCGCCAGAAGAGCCTTCATCTTACCGTCCACTCTGCATGTTAGATACGGCTGGTAAGATATTGGAACGAATAATTCATCAAAGAATTGAGGCAGTCGTTGACCCACTTCTGGCGGACAACCAGTATGGATTCCGGAAAGGACGATCAACCCTGGACGCAATAAAGCTAGTTGTCGATACTGCCAAAAAAGCGATCGAAGGAACAAGATGGAAGGGAGGTACAAAAGAGTACTGCCTTGTGGCCACACTAGACATCAGGAACGCTTTCAACTGCGCAAATTGGGACTGCATAATGCAAGCTCTTGTAGAAAAGAATGTACCGGGCTACATATGTAGAATAGTGGCAAGCTATTTTACGAATAGGGTCCTGAAGTATGACACGATGAACGGCCCAAAAGAATATAATATCACCGGAGGTGTTCCTCAAGGCTCAGTTCTTGGACCACTTCTGTGGAATGTTATGTATGACGGGCTTTTGAGATTAAAGATCCCAAGACGCGCCAAACTAGTGGCATACGCGGACGACGTAGCCGTAGTGATTGTTGCGAAACATGTAGACGAAATACGTCATATTTTCGACATTACCTTCGAGAAAGTAAACCGGTGGATGGATACTGTTAGTCTTCAACTAGCTACACAAAAGACGGAAGCAGTACTCATCACCAGCAGAAAAACTATAGAGACTATTAGACTGAAAGTCGGGGAACAAGAGATCATATCACAACCTTACATCCAATACTTGGGAGTGATGCTTGACGCCCGACTGAATTTCAAGCAACATGTGAAACGAGTAAGTGACAAAGCATCTGTAGTGAGAACTTGTCTTGCACGATTGATGCCTAACATCGGCGGACCAAAACAGAGCAGAAGACTCACACTTTCATTAGTGGTTGCGTCAGTGCTCACTTATGGAATACCTATTTGGGCAGACGCATTAGAGGTCCAAGAATCATGGAGGAAAGCTGGCCCCGTTTACCGCTTGAGTGCGTTACGAATAGTATGCGGCTTCCGCACAATATCTGAGGAAGCGGTATGTGTCATTGCCGGGACTCTGCCTCTTAGAGTCTTAGCTGAGGAAAGAAAAAATCTTTACCAACGCAAGAGGTCAACGACACTAAGCGATGATGATCTGAGAACCCAAGAACGTAAAAACAGCATAAGACGATGGCAATTACAGTGGGACGCCGCCGAAAAGGGTAGATGGACGCACCGTCTTATACCTAATATCAACGTTTGGCTGAACAGGAGACATGGAGAAGTCAATTATTATTTAACGCAGATGCTGTCTGGACACGGTTGCTTTCGGGCTTATCTCCACCGATTTAAGCACGATGATTCTCCTGAATGTCCAGCTTGCCAAGGATTTAATGAAGATGCGGAACATGTTTTCTTTGTGTGTCCGCGCTTCAGTGCACAGCGGAATAAACTGGAAAGAATCTTAAAGCAAAGGATTCAACCAGAAACATTGATTGAATCAATGCTTTTATCAGAAGATGCTTGGAACGCCAGTAGTTCGTATGTTACAGAAGTCATCATAACACTACGTTTCATTGAGAGAAAAAGAGCGAATGAAAGATGTATGACATCTTAGCTACAATTAGAAAAAGCTGTTGCTAGATCCTTCCCCGCGAAGTAATGCCTAACGGCGGTTTCCGTGGGGGTTACAAGGCCTGGGGAAAGCGGAGGTTTTAGTCGGTATTAACATCGTTGAGTCCGACATATCCAGACAATTCCACGTCTGTTGAATACGTAAATGTATTTCCTTCGCTATACAAAAAAAAAAAAAAAAAAAAAAAAAAACATACATCCCTTCTTTCTAAAGTATGCCAAAATGCACAGAAAGTAAAGATATATAAAAAATTATTTAAATTATTATATCAATTTTGGAGTTAAATAATATAGGAGCAAAAAATAAAACTAATATACTAATAAACTGCTCTATAAATTTTTTTTTTTACTTCAATATCATATAACCGTTTCATTGAGTAATTATTACGTGTCATTTATTGCGCCATAAAGCGACTTTTTTGACACTTAAAAGCTAAAAAGCAAAACTTTTTCTTTCCGATCAACTCTCGTTTGCCATTAACCGTTAAAAGTTTCGGAGAGAAATGTTTCGACAATAGAACACGTACTCATCATATTCACCCAAAATCATACGCTACTTGAATAACTTCCATCAAGTTATAATATAATATTCAAAAGACAAGTGGAAATCATATTATGTATACGAAACTTTTGCCAAATTTAATATAAAATGAAGGCAATTACGGTATATTATATAGTGTAATGATTACATCGTTTTGAAAATTGACAAGCTGCTGAAATTCATAGTGAATTCATTATTCCGAAGGAAACTATAGTGTCTATCAAAAATACTGGCCGTTCAAATTGGACGAAAAAATATTAAACTAATTTTAAGTAGCATCTTGCCTTGGCAATTTGGCATGAACTTCTCGATACGTATACACAATCAACTTAACTAATAAGAATTGAGATTCAGCTGTTAGGTGAAGTGTTCAACTGTTTATTTCGAAAGAAACATTTTTGCTTTAACTAATAATCAATGCGATTTCCAATTGACGTCTTTTCGACATACGTATAAAATCTGTAATTGTATAAATTAAATTAATTTGTTTAACATAATTTATTTTATCCACTTCGGGTTCTAAAAATGTATTTTATTTAAGTTTATACATCAACTGTAATCAGTAGCTACCTAGGAAACTCGAAACGTACATATTTGCTCGGCATTGATTAATCACTTAAGTGCACGGCAAAATTCCAAACTTGAAATTTTTTTATATAATTCATCCGATTATCGTAGGCTTATAATATTTTAGTACGTTATTTCAAACTACAAAATCGTCAAAAAAAATTTCGACAAATAATTATGAAGAAATTGCCTGACAAATCTTCTCCAATAACTCGGTCATTTCCATTCAATATCAATAAACAGTTTTTAAATTTTTAATATAGATTCAAAAATCTAGGCTAAAACGTGGACAAAAAGTTGTCCTTGTCGAGTTACATCTAATTGTTTTTAAATTTTTGAAATTGGTACAGCCGTCTTTGAGAAAACGTCGACGAAAAGTCAAAAATCAGCCCAAGCACAACACATACTTTTTTCCAAATTTGGTTTCAATTGATTCAGAATGACTTGACATCTGGAGAAAACAAAAAATAGCAAACTGGTTTTTCTATTAATGAACGTCTAAAATTTAAACCTATTCGTTAGTTTTGATTTACGATCTATTAACCCTGTCCACTCGGATGCCGAATATATTTGATATAAATCTCGCAATTCGCGGCTGTAATGGGTTAAAATAGTAAGTTAAAATATCAATAAAATTCTACTAAAGATATCCTTGCTGTACCGTTCTTCTAATTTTTATATCTTTTGATGTTGAAGTCTTTATGTATATAGAAATGAACTTTGATATTTTTCACAAAGAGTAACAGACGATTACGTGGCATCATGATTAAATTTTTTTAAGCTTTCTTAAATATTTATCATCGCAGTTTTATTTTTTTAGTATAATAATATTCTTCCAAATCATAACACATTACAGTTGTTAAATTATTTATGATCTTTTTATCGTTCTTCGGTAATTATTAATCATATATTCTGCTTAAAATTCACCAAATAAGGAGAATTGTTAAAACATATTATTTCTGGTAAAATGTGTATGGATTGTCAAAAGTTTTATCATCATTCGCAGTTTAAATATATTTCCTTTATTTTTATATCATATAACTTCCTGGAGGAGGAGTTTATGTTTTCGCGAGAAATTTCGATTTTCTAACTTAAAGTGGAAATAAATTAATTTTAAAAATTGATAAAAGTTTGAAAAAATGAGCAGCGCTTTTTTGAAGTGTCAAAATAATTAGCTTGTATTAGTTTTTTAATACGATCGACTGTTTCTTTAAAATTGGCAGAGATGTGAAAAATCTTTTGTTCACGTTTTAGCAAAAAAAAGATCCGATCATTTTTTTATCAATTGGAAATCGTACTGATTAGTTTTTTAACAAAGATCAGCCAAAACTTTTTATCGTCAAAAGTTCAAATATTTTAATGAATCTTTATATGGCGATACAAAGCGAGTTATCTAGTCCTAATAAACATATTAACACAAAACACAGAAAAGCGGTTCTATTATGAAAATTATTTAAAATTTGAATTATTTATAGAAAATATTTCTTGTTAATATTAGATTCGTTTGATTTTTCAATTATGTAAAATGAAAATTTTGAACAAAATTGAATAATCTGCATTAGTTTCTCACATTATAATGCTCTACAGCAACTTTGTATGCTTATAAATCACTTGTAAACTAGTGGTGCAATGCAACGTGCCTTAAGGCAAATTGCTAGACTTCCCTTACCAAAAATTATAATTTTTAAAAAAGATTCAATTTTCTTTTAGAACTCTGAAAATATCGATTTTTGAAATTATGTAAAATTTTTGAAAAAAATTGCATGTTCAAAAATTTTACATAATTTCAAAAATCGATATTTTCAGAGTTCTAAAAGAAAATTGAATCTTTTTTAAAAATTATAATTTTTGGTAAGGGAAGTCCAGCAATTTGCCTTAAGGCACGTTGCATTGGATCTCCACAACCGCCAGACTTGCCTTCCCAAAAATTTCACCAGTTTTTCATTTTCTCAATACAAACAAAGTGTTGAATGAATGAATCATACAAATCGGACGCTCCGTTTTCTCAAAAAATCAATTAGCATTTTTGGCATTTTTTGCCGCGTATCTCCGAAACGGCTCGACCTGTCTTTACCAAAAGCTAATCAGCACGTCTCCTAATCCAGAAGTTCAGAAAACAACATATTGTTAATTTTGTAATTATACAGGAAATAAAGTCATATTAGTAAATATATTTCAATAACACTGAAAATTTTCTGGTAGCGAGCGCAACAAAAGACAAGTTTCCAATAATCCAATAAAAATTTCTTTTACTATATTTTTACATTTTTTCACAAATTTTATTATTCATTTCGTTCATAATACTTTTTTCATTATTACTATAAAAATATTACTTCATGTTTATTCATGACGGTTGTAACCAAAAATCTAATTACAAAATGTTGTTAGAGTCAATCGAGAAATTGTCAATCTCATACGAGTTCATACCGCATTCTACTGAAACCTAAAAAAATAGTTAGATAATTATGCAACTAAATTAAAACAGTTTCAACCTGCTGCAACTTCGACGTAATTGGAATGAAATTTAAAAAATATATGTACAGAAGCAGATATACTGCTACTTTTATAATTGCGAGCAAGCTGCAGAACTTTTTGTTTTCTTTAACGTTTTCCAATTCAAACAGCACTATGACCCAATAAGTTTAACTTTTTCTTGGTCTTCTTTCTGAGAAGCTTTTAATGAATTCTTTTTGTAATTTAAATATCTCAGAACAGAATGTATGATAATTATTTTTTCCTGCAAAGTTATTGAATTTCATAAAGCTATTCTTATTTTCTTTTAAGTGAAAAAGTTTGAAGTAAAACAAATGTAATAAATGACTAATCATTTTTTGACTTTTGATATACATAATATATATATATATATATATATATATATGTATATATATATATATAATTGAATAGTCTTGAATTTGATGTTGATATATATGTTTGATTTGAGTTTAATATTCGGGCGTTCGGGTTTATTATTATTATTATTATTATTAAATTGTAAGTGTTTTATTATTATTATTATTATTATTGTTTTTCCATGAAATTTTCTTTCATATAATTTATTTAGTTTCAATTTTTATAGTTAATTTGATTACCACTGAATGATGGCTAAGATGCTAGCCGAAAGGATTTTAAATAAATAAGCTTTTAAAAAAACTCTCATACTATTTTTATTGATGTTACGCCCGAATATTAAACTCAAATTAAACATATATATATATATATATATATATATATATATATATATATATATATATATTCATACTATATATGTATGTGAGTGCAATAAAGGTATTTATGAAAAAAACATGTTTAGTAAATATTACGTATTATTTTAATTATAAACTAGTGCTGTATGGCATGCCAAGGCAAATTGCTGGAACTTTCCGTATAGTAATGAAATATTCGAGGAATATTTAATGATTTCAAATAGATTATTATAAATACTGTAACTTTCATTATTCTTATTTTATAGACAAAATATAAGAGCTTATGGATTTAACCACAACGTTTATATATGTTTACAGAAAAGTAATGAAACTTAATCAATCGGATTTACAATGAAGAACATTGTCTAATATTTATAAGAATTATATTTAAACTAAATTGCAAAATTAAAATTATTTATTTTAAGTATATAAGTGAGCTTTAAAACTTTAGTTAGAATCAAAATTAAAATCTGAATTATTTTCGTTATTAAAAAACAATTATTTTTAGAAATAAAAAAAATCCCGAAAAACAATCTAATCGATTAATACAAGCATAAAGTTTTTTGGATCATTCAAATCGAATGCTTAGTTCTCTCAAAAACTGCCATTTGCACATTTAGCTCCGTATCTCCAAAACAGGTGGACCTGCCTTTCCAAAAACAATCACCACTTCTTCCCATCTTTACAATTCACAGTGATACCCCGCGCTTTTCCATACAAATATATGAAGATATAATTAATTCGTTCTGTAGTTTGAAATATGGTCATAGAAAATAAGATAAATTTCACATATAATTAAGACATTTAAAAAAACACTAATTTACAAAATAAGTTATCTTTACTACTTTCTTTTTTGCCCTTTTAGCTCCTGAATTTTTAAAGAAACTGTCGATAGTTATTTCTTTTATTCTCTTTTTTAGGACCTACGCAAATCATAGTGAAGCTCATCATTGTACAAATTTCTGATTTTCTTAGCAGCAGTTTATTTGAAAAGTAATCATTTACGAAATCTTGCACTTCCTTTCATTCAACCATAAAGTTTTTGTGAAATATGCACTAGAAATCTGCTGACCGGTCTTTTCTTCCTTGATTTTTTGATCATCCACTTTCAACATTTTTGGAAGACCTTTAGGATGTGAATGTGAATTGCCCAATAACGAGATGATTTAGGCGTGAGTTTTTTTCAATAAATATTTTTTAAATTAACTTGAGCAATGTATTTTTTTGACTACAAATACCAACAATTTAGTACGTTGTGTGAAGCAAAGTTCGTTGTGTGGAACGTTCAAATAAAATAGTTTGTATCACTATATATGTTTCTTGGATCATTCAAATCAGATGCTCCATAGTCTCAAAAATTCGATTTCTATTTTCTACACTCTTTGCTCCGTATCTCCAAAACAGTTTCCTTCGCCAAAAACTAATCAGTGCATCTCCCTATCAATAGAAATCGAATGTTTTTGAACCATTCAAATCGGTTGATCTGTGCGTCCGTAAAGGTGGACGCAAAATTGCATCCATACATAAATACATACACACACACATCTATTTTTTTAAGGTATACTAAAATACTCAGAAACCTTCAAAACGTAAAAGTATACAAAATTTTCAATTTGCATTTTTGGAGATTACAATAACTTACCCAACGGAAAGACAATAAATAAAAAATCATTTTGCATTTCTAACCAACGTATTAAATTGGCTTGTACAGCTGTGAAAATCTTGTGGTGAATAAATCAAATTCGTTGTTACAGATTAAAGTCATTTTTCTAACATCATCGTGCTGATGTATACAACCAATTCAGGATGTTCATGTTTTATTCAGAGCTCTCTGTTCCGATGAGCATGCACGCTGCATATCTTGAACATACACATGTGGGAACATATATTTTATATATTATTTATGCCGCGGGAACGATGCAAGATTTCCATGTTACAATACAAATGGCAGGGCAAAACTTACAGAATACGATGAAATTGTTTCATGCCAGATTGATATTTTATGCACATTTTTGATATGTTGATAATGGCAGCAAGGATATTGTGGTAACAAATGTGATATAGGGGAGACTGGGTACGGTTGTGACAAGTTACGGTAGTCATCAAAACAGCTAAACTATACTGATTTTGAGATAGGGATGAAGAGCGTACGAAAGTTTACATTATTGCATATGTATCATTTTATTAATGTATTAGTTATTTAGTACAGTATTATTTATATTTATTATTAGTATTTACATTATTGCATATGCATCAGCGCCCTATATCAACATGTTCTGTAGACCGAAATGGTTTCAAAGAGCCAAAGGTTTCTTTTGTTCGACTTCTTATAATAATAATAACTGTTACTTGTATACAGATAGATCACTTCATTTGTTATTTTGTGGTCAGTTGAATATTAGTAGTTCAATACCAGCAGTTAGTTTTGTTTTATGTAACATGATTTTTTGTCCTTTTTGTATGTAATTTAAAGAAATAAAGCAAAATCTAAGACAAAATACAACTAGTAGTGCAGTAAACGGAGAGGAAAAAAGGGTATAACCTCTGAATTTTTTTACTGTGCTCTGAATTGAATGAGATTTTAGAATTAGGTTCATCTTACCCTTAATTTCGAAAGTGAAAACAATTCGGGTTGCGCCATCACCCCCCGGGGGGATGACGCCCCTTCTCAATTGCGTAATTACATTTTTTCAAAATAACGTCGGAAATCGATAGAAGAACTAATTATAAGGATAAAATGCCTTTTATAGTTTTTCAAAAAAACTAATACTTTTCAAGTTACAGACCACTAAAGATTCATATATTTTTGGCGCTTTTCTTTGTTTTTTTGCAAATATCTCCTAAAATATACATTTTAACGAAAATCATGTAATGAACAAAATAATGTCAATAAAAATCTTAATAAATCGGTATTACATAGAGTGTTCTAGGAAAAATATTAAGCAAGATTTGAAATAGCAAAGTCGTTTTTTATGTCGTTCAAGATTTAATTGTTGTATTTATAGCCATCTAGCGTCGAGGTTTTACATTTTATGCATTTCGGTGAAATTGGGTTTGATAGTGCTCAACATAAGCTTTAAAATGAGTGCTGTTACAAGTTTTTTGCGTGTAAAATGAGTGAGCTATCATGCAAATAAGAAGCATATACGACGTTTTTTTCTTTTAAATCATATGGTTTAATGAGCGCCATTTCCACCAGAATTAAAGTAATTCATATTCCATCTAGAATTCACTTCATTATAGACATCTTGATGGATTCTAGCAGATTCACTACTTTAGTACAAACTATTTTCAGAAAACTCACGATTTTATAAAAACTTTTTTCTCCATTTTTTTTAAAAATCGAAATTATTTTCATTATGTCTCAAAAAGAATAAAAGATACGTATAAAAGCATATAGATAAAAATCAAAGGGATCTTTTTGGCTTATTATTGTTTTTTTATTATTTTTCTTTCACACAAAAATTGACAAAGTTATGAATGTTTAAAGATTGCGCGGCCGCGCAAATTGGAAAAACATTTTTTGTAAAATCGTGAGTTTTTTAAAAATAGTTTGTACTAAAGTAGTGAATCTGCTAGAATCCATCAAGATGTCTATAATGAAGTGAATTCTAGATGGATTACTTTAATTCTGGTGGAAATGGCGCTCATTAAACCATATGATTTAAAAGAAAAAAACGTCGTATATGCTTCTTATTTGCATGATAGCTCACTCATTTTACACGCAAAAAACTTGTAACAGCACTCATTTTAAAGCTTATGTTGAGCACTATCAAACCCAATTTCACCGAAATGCATAAAATGTAAAACCTCGACGCTAGATGGCTATAAATACAACAATTAAATCTTGAACGACATAAAAAACGACTTTGCTATTTCAAATCTTGCTTAATATTTTTCCTAGAACACTTTATGTAATACCGATTTATTAAGATTTTTATTGACATTATTTTGTTCATTACATGATTTTCGTTAAAATAGGAGATATTTGCAAAAAAACAAAGAAAAGCGCCAAAAATATATGAATCTTTAGTGGTCTGTAACTTGAAAAGTATTAGTTTTTTTGAAAAACTATAAAAGGCATTTTATGCTTATAATTAGTTCTTCTATCGATTTCCGACGTTATTTTGAAAAAATGTAATTACGCAATTGAGAAGGGGCGTCATCCCCCCGGGGGGTGATGGCGCAACCCGAATTGTTTTCACTTTTGAAATTAAGGGTAAGATGAACCTAATTCCAAAATTTCATTCAATTCGGAGCACAGTAAAAAAATTCAGACCTAAAACGCTCCGTTTACTGCACTATAGTTGATGTTGGTACTTTGCCTTAAGGCAACTTACATAAACTTCCCGATATGTGTAAATAATCGACTTAATCCATGATAGATAAATTAATTTATGAGTGGTTAAAAGTTCGAAGTGGATTTATTACACATTATTGAAAATCCAACATGTCAACCAGGTCGGAGTATTTATTAAAAGCAAAATTTCAAAAGTCAATAATTTTTATAATTTGTTTTATAATTGTTTAGTATGTTCATTAAGACCAAGCACTCTATCGTTATACCAAGTAAATCGTCCAATTTTAATTTTAACAAACGTCAAAAGAACTACTCATTTTCTCAAACTTTGATAAATTTTTAAAATTAAACTACTTGTCGTAAAGACGTTATATTTCAGTAAGTTCTATAAGACCATGATATATATATCGCCAAAAAAATTCCATGAAAATTGGCTTAAATTTTTTTCAACAGTTTTTTACAAGAAAACGACTGGATGGATTAGGTAGATTTTTACCTAAAATTAGTGTCATGCCCAGCTTTAGATTTTTTAAAATCGATTCGGTAGTGTAAGCATAAATGTGGACGAAAAGTTTAATTTTTTTTTCCAAAACGCTGCACAAAACTGAGAAAAAATAATCCACACCGAAATATACATCGATTGGCTTTTAAATTTTTGAAATCGGTTCAGGCGCTTTTAAGCAATCGTCGATGAAAGTTCTAACTTTGAAAAACGCCAATTAACAAAACGATTCTAATTTTTGCAAAGTTTGACAAATTTACAAAGAAACGGCTTGGCTGATTGTCGCGCAAAATTGATAAACGCTAGTCCTCATCGCGATACATCGAATGGCTTTCAAATTTTTGAAATCGGTCCAGCCGTTTTTGAGAAAAGGTCGATTTACGGCAAAAATCTGTTCACATACACACACACACATACTTTTTCCAAAGGTCTCATTCGATTCAGAATGGCTTGAAGCGTCGAGAAAACATAAAATTAGCGAATCGGATTTCTTGATGCAAACATAAACTAGGGTAGAGCGGGGCTAGTTGAGCATAGGGGCAAGTTGAGCAATCAAAATATCTCGAAAACTATTCACCGTCCGTTTAGGCATTATATGACGGAAAGATAGAGGTTTGGGAGAAATAAACATCCCGCGATCGCTAGTGGCCGCTGGACAAATGAGTGAGGCTCACGGGCGTTTTGATTATTTTGAGACCAAAAAGTAAAGAAGTAATTCATCATGAGTTTTCGCCTGGTTTAGTCAAATGTTATTTATTTTTAATCAGGTAAATGTTATTCTTCCATATAATTATAGTACTTTTAATATGCACAGAGATTCTGGGTATAATTCTCACGGTTTTTTTATAAACTCACTTTTATTTCGAAATTCCGAGTTGGGGTTAGTTGAGCATAGTTGCTAATCTTGTTCAATTACTAAGACAAGTATCATTAACTTCCAGAAATTAATTATTATTTTTAAGATTTTAAACAAAAATACTGAATATAATGGTAAAATAATTCCTAAGATACGATATTGTTTTGTTGATTCTATTTTTGGTTAATTATTCAAAGAAAATTACTATAAGTTTTGTTTTTTCTGTCAATAAAGACTATAAATATAGAACTGGTTATTAAAAACTTATTTTATTTTATCACTAATCGACATTGAACCTATGATTTCATTATACTTTCTTAGTACTCAACTTGCACCACCTATGGGGTACATTGAGCATACAGGACTTTTTGCATTTAAACAGCGGTAGCTTTTAAATTTTACTTATTACCAAAAAATAGTATTAACACTTTTGTTAAGCGATAAACAACAAATCCATTAAGCCGTATAGCAATTTATTGTGACTTTTCATTGAGGAGCTACATCCGTTTAAGTAAAAATTTGCTCAACTAGCCCCGCCCTACCCTACTCCTTCGGGAATTTAAAAAAGAGAAAAGAATAAAAAATTCAGTAAAAGAAAACAAAAAATTTTCTTTTTTAACAAATTATGTTTTATTACATATTGTTATATTATATTCATAAGCTTTGTTTAAATGAAAATATTGTGTTGTGTTACGCATTTCTAACAATAAATGTCGTTATAAACCATTTTGGTGTTTATAGCTATTGTTTTCTACAATATTCTTATGCCTGTCACAACCGTCCCTCGGGTGTGGACAGTTGTGACACTCGCTCTTTCTCTCTTTTCTTGTATGATTTGATTTTATGAATAATCTATCGTATTTAAGGACAGTATTTGATTAATTCCTCGTAGACAAATGTTCAAATTACCATTTAATTTACATTTCTCACAGCTAACTAGCAAATTAACAAAATTATTACTGATCAAAGAAAAAGTGGCACAACCGTACCCAGTCTTTTAAACTATTTTATGTACTTTCATATCATTTCAAGTTTAAAAAAAATATACGTAAGTGACATTTGCACGTAAAGCAATTTTTTTTTTTTTAACTCGTTTTATTTAGCAATCAGAAATACATAAAGATTCCTATGAGCTAAAATGACAATGTAAGAGCGATGCCTTAACAATTAATATAATAATATTATATTAGACCTAATCTAAGACCAAGTCTAAAGGCCATTGTCGTTTTAATCTTCTTGTACTATAAGGTTTAGTAATTTCTACTATAGAGGGGTTCGAATGTGAGTCCAGTTTGCGTTTGTATTTTTTCTTGAATTCTTGGAAAGTTAAATGCACCGTTTTCATCTTGTGGTCGCTGTGAATGGTTTCATTTGTTACGTACCATGGAGAATTAAGAATTGTTCATAAAATTTTTGACTGAGTTCTCTGCATTATAGCTATATTAGATTTGTAAGCACATCCCCAGAGCTCAATTCCGTAGATCCAGATTGGTTTGATAATTGATTCATATAGCAGCAACTTATTTTCAACAGTGAGCTTAGACTTTTTACGCAGAAGCCAATCAAATTCTTTCATTTTGATCATTATTTGCTGCTTTTTTGTTTTTATGTGGCTTTTCCAAGTAAGTAAAGCAAATTGAATGAATTTTCCGATATGTGTAAATAATCGACGTAATCAATAATAAACCAATATATATATATTAAATTATAGATTATTATTTAAAAGTATACGTATATAGGGAAGTCAATAAATTTGCAAAAAATCCTAAATATATAAGCAGAATGTTAACCATATTTTTACATGGCCATGATCAAGTAACAAACCGAGGTATGAGCAATTTTCAATTTGCTTTATAGCATAATCCAAAACGTGCCAAAATATGAAAATAGATGCAAAGCACGAACTGGGTCTATTTCGAGCAAATTGATACCTCAGTTAGTTCATAATTCTCACGAAAACTTAATAGATGTTGGTAATGGAAGTTTATGGATTATAATATGCGCCGTGATATTGATCCTTCAGTACATATCAACAGGTACACCAAGAAACACAATTTGCACTATAAATAGAATATTGTGAATTATGTGGGTCATCTTTACTCAAGGAACTGATTTAAAACTAGTTGGTTTGGTATTTAGCCTTCAGGCAAGTTACATGAACTTCCCGATATATTTAAATAATCGACTTAATCAATAAAAAATAAATTAATTTATGAGTCATTAAAAGTATTCCGAGTGGATTTAATACACATAATTGAAAACGAACGAACACTTTGACTCGGAGTATTTTCTAAAAGCAAATTTTCAAAAATCACTAATTTTTATAATTGAACCAGTTTTCAAGACTTTAATGGTTTACTATGTTCAAGACCAAGTATCATTATACCAAGTAAATAGTCTAATTTTAATTTTAACAAACGTCAAAAGAGCTACTCATTTTCTCAAACTTTGATGAATTTTTAAAATCAAACTATTTGTCGTAAGGCCGTAATATTTCAGTAAGTTCTATAAGACCATGGTATATATCGCTAAAAAAAATTCCATAAAAATCGGCTTAAATTTTTTTTCAACAGTTAATTACAAGAAAACGGCTCGGTAGATTTTCACCTAAAACTGATCAGTATCATTCCCAACTAATATCTTTCGAACAGTTTTTCATTTTTAAAAATCGGTTCGGTAGGATGAGCTTAAATGTGGACGAAAAGTTTAACACTTTTTTTCAAATTACAAAGAAACGACTTGGCAGATCGTCGCACAAAACTGACAAACGATAGTCCTCACCGAAATACATCAAATGGCTTTTAAATTTCTGAAATCGGTTCAGGCGCTTTTGAGAAAACGTCGATCAAAAGTCTAATTTTGACAAATGTCAAAAAAACGATACCAATTTTTGCAAACTGGGACCGTAATATTTTAGTATGGCCTAGAAAACTATGGTATCTACCGTCAAAAAAAAATCATAAAAATCGTCGATTTTTTTTTTTAAAAAACGTTATTACAAGAAAACGGCCTGGCCGATCTTTACCAAAAACTAATCAGCACGATTCCCAACCAATATCTATCGAATGGTTTTTGAATTTTCAGAATCGATTCAGAATTGCGGGCTAAAACGTGGACGAAAAATTTTTCGCTTTGCTGCAATTTACAAAGAAACGGCTAGGCCGATCGCCGCACAAAACTCAGAGACGATAGTCCTCATCGAGATACATCAAATGGCTTTTAAATTTTTGAAATCGGTCCAGCCGTTTTGGAGAAAACGTCGATTTACGGCAAAAAATCTGTTCACACACACACACACATACTTTTTCCAAATTTAGTCTCATTCGATTCAGAATGGCTCGAAACGTTGAGAAAACATAAAATTAGCGAATCGGATTTTTTGATGAAAACAAACTTCTCCTTCGGGAAGTTAAATATAATACCTTGATAGAAATAATAGTTTTAATTGTTTTTAACAGAATATGTAACATTTTTTAGATATAAAGTATTTTTACAACTCTATAAATCGTTTTTTGTTTTTTTGAAACATTAATAAATATTGGAACAAAGTCAACTCCACTAATAAAATCAAATAGTTTTTAGTTAATTTTTAGTGTATAGTAAACGTTCACAAACTGACAGTAAAGTAATTGGACATGTTAGACTATTAAGTTATTAGATATTTTTAATTGCGTTCAAGATTTGACATTTTTATATAGTCGCATAGGATCAATTACCAAAAATGTATAAAGATTTAAAATACATTTTAATTTCATTAAATATTAATATCATCCTCATGCAAAAATACCATGACATTTAAAGGAGGCGTCTATTAATCACGTGATCGATTTTTAAGGATTTTTGGACCCTCCCTCCCTCCTGGTGATACGCGGTGATATTCAAAATCATTACCCCACACTGCCACCAAACATCTAGTGTATTTTTATTTACGAGAAAAATTGTAAAATTTTTGATTTTTTATGAAAATGTTTGGATTAAAAAAAAAATCAGGTAAAAAATAAATACACGCGTGATATCTTACTATACCCCTCCCCCCACGTGGTATTTCGTATTTTTTTGTCAACCTCTCCCTCCCCCTAGAAACCTAACGTGATTAATGGACGCTCCCAAAGGTAAAAGAAATAAAACTGTACAATCATTGCAAAGAAATAAAATGGTGCAATCATTTTCAAACATAAATAATACAACTTTTTCGCAAGAACTATTAATCGATTCATTCTTGGTAAAAGTTTTGTTTCTCAGAATGAATTGCACGTGATAAAAGTTTTTAAAGTACATACATTTTCTTTGCAAAGTCAATATTAATGCAAAAGCTGAACCTAACAAAGTTTCCAAGAAACTAAATTATCACGACACTATTCCAGATTAAAATTATCATACAAGATGGTATTCTAACTATAAAATGAATATATAATTTAGAAAGCTAGATTTTGCCATAAAATCATAATTTTACGGATATTTCAAGATTAAAATTAAGGCATTGAAGAAAACTCGTGCAAATTATATTTTTTACGAAATGTACAAAATCAGTAGTATTTTCACACACACCATATTTTAGTATTGTTTGTTTACACTTGATTATTTTAGTTTACATATATGTGAGGTAGATATAAAATTTACAAACATTAACAATCTAGGTGTAGATGGCATTTTGCCGTAAAAGTTGCTTAAATATCCCGATACGTGCAAATAATTCACATGATCAATGAAAATGAAGATTTAGCTGTTTACATAAAATTTTGACTGTTTATTTTGAAAATTAAATTTTCGCCTTTACTAAAAAATTAATAAAATTTCGAATTGGAGTCTTTTATACAAAATTATATTATCTATATTAAATACAGTGCACAAACACGTGCTTGTATGTCCTAAAAAATCGGACCACTATTTCAAACTATTAAAGTTTTATAATTCATACACTTTGCGTAGGACTATAATATTTGTTCAAAGAATGAGATTATATCGCCAGCAAAAAGTAAAAAAAATACAAACAGTCAATGAATATATGTTAATTTTAATTACATAAAGTTCTTCAAATACAATTACACGATAAGTGAAGTTGCGAAAACAATATTTGTTTAGGCGTTGTTTAACATAATCCACTGTGTGAACGAATATTATAGAATTTATTAATCAGCAATTACTTCATTCCTCTAATGAAGGTTCATTTCTAAATGCTAATTACAATGACAAACCAATCATGTCATATTTGAAGTATGACTTTAATTACATTATTGTTTTTAAATATTATACATATTTTTAATGTTATTATAAATATATAATTGTTTATAATTTATCATTATATAAATGTGCATAATAGTTGACATTAATAAATGTGTTCATCACGTGTGTTACCATATAACTAATGAACATTATTAAAAATTGTTATATTATGTATTTAGATTTGCTTAAATGCCACCTGTACAGTAGCAAATAAGTTTTACTTCAAGCGCCTGTGAACCTTACGCGTACTCCTTTTTTTATTGTATCTTTAAATAGCATTTGTTATGTTAAATACCGCCCTGTCCCGAATTAGCGTAACTAAAAAATTCCGACCCGGTTTTGACTTAAAAAAAATGGTCACCTTAGTGATACAAATTCCATACAATTTTGTAGCAGAGTAGAAAATTAAGACACACATATGTATTATATAAGGGCATATTCCCTGAGCACTTTAATCCTTAGTTTCCCAGAACTTTTCAGTTCTCGCCGACCCAGCAAAACGACGGAAGGCACTCCGGAGTAACATATACTTTGAAAAAACTCGTTTACTTTGCAACTACAACACATGCAATTGAACAATTTCTACTTTAGTCCTTAACAAACACATTTTCTATTGGAAAACAATTCATATTGAGGAACATACATACTGGATTGTTCGATTTGCAAGAAAACAATAAAGTGGAAATTTTAGAAAAGTGAACGAATTTGCTAAGAATTAAGAGAATACCTACATAAATTTAATTTTTATAAATATGTAATAAATTATACAAAATATTTTTTTTATTTTTGGTACATTGTCTTCTAGTAACTATAGCGTCTATTTTTCTGATTATCATACCCGTCTTATGATAAAATGATCTTTGATTTTTTTTCTAATCTAGGCTTGATTTTTGTTTATACATAGTTTGTAAACATAGATAAGTTTGTTTGATAAGGCCGTCGTAATATGAATACAAATATTACGACTTATCCCCATAGAGAATGTTTTATTGTAATCGTCCAAAACGTTTCAGAGGTTTCTGAACATTTTGGCATACCTTAAGAAATTGATGCATGTGTGTGTACGTATGTATGCATGTATGTATGCTGTGTATGTATGTGCGGATACAATTTCGTCGTCGACGATTTCGAAAACACGTACACGTATGATGATAATGATTCAAAAACATTCAAATCTTATTGATGATAAAACGTGCTAATAAATTTTTAGCCAAGGCAGGTCTAGAGGTTCCGAAGATACAGGGCAAAAAGTGCCAAAAAGATAAACAAATTGTCAGTAGTTTACTTATAACTTTTCAAATCCTATTATTACATATTTTAGTTTTAACTTCCCGTAGTGTGTGTACGTTATAGTAATGGGCCAAAAATCGAAAATAAAATTTATTGCAATTCTGAACATTTTGGCATACCTCAGAAAAAAATGGATGGCGTGTATGTGTGTGTTTTATGTGTCCGCATTTTTTCGTTCACTTTTTCGGGCTCATGAACCGATTTGAATAATTCAAAAAACATTCGATTTCTATTGATAGGGAGATGTGCTGATTGTGCTTTTGGCAAAGGCAGGTCCAGCCGTTACGGTGATACGGAGCAAAGAGTGCAGAAAATAAAAATCGGGATTTTGAAAGAACTGAGTATCCGATTTGAATGGTCGAAAAAACATTCAATTTGTAATAATTGGAAGAACTGGTGATTCGTTTTTGGCAAAGGCAGGTCCAGCCTTTTTAAATATACAGAGCTAAATGTACGAAAAACGTCAATTTTTGAGAGAAATAAGCATCCGATTTGAATGATTCAAAAAACTTTCTGCTTGAGTTGACGAAATAATTGCTTCTGGCAAAAAACATTACAGAAAGAAAAATTATTTGTATCGAAAATAATTCTGATTTTAATTTTAATTCGGGCTAAAGTTCTAAAGCTTATTTATATACTTTAAATAAATAATTTTAACTTTACAATTCAATTTATATAATTCTTATAAATATTAGACAATAATACAGTATTTATAATAATCTATTTGTAAACATTTAATATTCTTCGAACATTTCGTTACGGTACGGGAGTTCCAGCAATTTGCCCTAAGGCACAATGCCATACACTACTAGTTTATATTTAATATTAGCTCCACTGATTGAGAGTTAAGACCTTAGCCAAAAGGTATGAATTTTAAAAATATTTCTTTAAGAAATTCACGTATTTTACTGATGATATTGTTCGATTAATGGACTCTGTTGATAAATATGTATAAAAAACCTTTGGTAAATCAGATTCCGAACTATATATACTAAACACTAGAATAAAACATGAGCAATGGATGTTCCAAATTTCAGGATCTCGTGTAAAAAAACATTATTTTGTCGTGTCATAACTGATGTGTCTGCTAGTCTGTTATTATTTTAAATATTTAAATACCGATTAATTTTCTACCTCATAAGAAACAGCTTAATTACTAATAAGTGTTATTATAACTATATCCAATTTTTTAAAGAATATATATTTTAAAGTACCTATTTATTACAAATTTCATTAAAAATTTCGTTGAATAATTAGTTAATAAGAAAATTTATAATTAAACTTTACTTTTAAAGTTATTGCCAAATGGTTACGTGTCTAACTTCTGATAATCAGATAAAAAGTAAATATATAGTAAAACTTTATTTTTGACCTTTATGCCAAATGGTAAAGTCTCTAACTTCTGATTCCTGTCTAAAATATAGAGTGCCGATATATCGATATTCGATAGAATCACATAAGGTCTTTTCTGAAATATATATTGTCTAGATTGCTATTATTCTGTCGAACAATTTGTCAGGATATATGTCAAGCAAAAACATCTACTATATAATACACATTGACTCATGTTAATTAAAAAATATGTTAATAAATGTTTTATATTAAATTATTATAAATTATTCATTTTTACTTAGTATTTTACGTGATTTTAAGGAGCTTTTACCAAAGACTTGTTTACCCTCAAATTTATATATACGTATATGTTCTGAAATAATTTAATTTATTCTAACAAATAAAAATTGATGAATTTCTATCATGATTTAAACAGCTTTTTTGAATTCTATAATAAAAAAGGTAATTGTTATGAGAAGCACTAAT
This sequence comes from Ctenocephalides felis, assembly GCF_003426905.1. Classification (NCBI taxonomy): domain Eukaryota; kingdom Metazoa; phylum Arthropoda; class Insecta; order Siphonaptera; family Pulicidae; genus Ctenocephalides; species Ctenocephalides felis. Next base: position 9,295,004 of record NW_020539725.1, on the reverse strand, counting down.
TGCTCTCCATTAATAACCAAAAATTACTGTGCAGAATCAACTTGAATTTATAATAATCTATAAAATGTATGGGTTAATTGTCATTATAATAGTTATATTAGTATTAGTTGTTACTATAACATTCTAGTTAATAAATCAAACTAGTATCTTCCATACAGAACTAGTTTTATATGGCATGGTTCCCAGTAAGGAAGTAGAAATCAATAATATGAATAAAATCTGACAAAATCAGAAGTAAATGTAGAGACACTTTGATAGAGCAAACAGTATATGTAGACCATTATTATTAGATTAGAACTAAAGTTTTCAATAATTTTTAATTTGTTGTATTTAGTAGCAAATTGTATAATCAAAACACGCCAGCAATTAAAAATAATTTTAATTTTTAACTTTTGGGGCATCCATTATTTGCATGAGCAATTTTTAAGTATTTTTGGTCCCTCTCCCCCTTAGTGATACGTAGTGATAATTAAAATCACACCCCACCTGACATTACGTCTATTTTTAGTAAAAAATCGTTTTTTAATTTTTTTAATTGTTGATTTTTTTAATTTTAATTTTTAACTTCTAGGGCGTTCATTAATCGCATGACCAATTTTTAAGTATTTTTGGTCTCCCCCCCCTTAGTGATACGTAGTGATAATTAAAATCACCCCCCATCTGACATTACGTGTATTTTTAGTAAAAAATCGTTTTTTTAATTTTTTTTAAATTGTTGATTTTTTCTAAATTGAAGTAAAAAATAAATACACGTGATATCTTAATAACCCCCCACGTGAAATGTTATGATCTTCAAACCCCCCTCCATCTTTAAAACTTAATTTTTTTTATATCTTCAAGTATCAGAGATTTCTGAACATTTTGGCATACTTTAGAAAATTGACGTATGTGTGTGTTTTGTGCGATACGCTTCCTACTCATAGGAAGAGGTGCTGGTTATTTTTAACAAAGACAGGTCCAACTGTTTCGGAGGTATGAAGCAAAGAGTACAGAAAATAGAAATGATGTTTTTGAGAACGAGGAATATCCGATTTGAATGATTCAATAAACATTCCATTCGTAATTATAGGATGAAGTGGTATTAATTTTTGACAAAGACAGGTCTAGTTGTGTTCGAGATAAGAAGAATTAGAATGACACAAAAACCTTTAGTTTCTATTGTCAAAACGATTATTTTTGGGGAAAACAAAAAAACTTTGCAATTCAATTTATATAACTAGTGGGGTGGGTGGCATCGTGCCTTAAGGCAAATTGCTGGAACTTCCCGTACCGTAACGAAATGTTCGAGGAATACTGAATGTTTTCAAATAGATTATTATAAATATTGTAACATAGTCTAATATTGAAAGTTGAAATTATTTGTTTAAAGTATATTAGAACCATAGTCATAATTAAAAATAAAAATCTGAATTATTTTCGATTTACAAAAAATTAAAAAAAAAAAAAAAATTGGAACAAAAAATTTTTTTTTTTAAAATCAATTATTTTGTTAAAACAAGCAGAAAGTTCTTTGAATCATTCAAATCGGACGCTTAGTTCTCTCAAAAACTGCCATTTTTTACATATTTAGCTCCGTATCTTCGAAATGGCTGGGCCTGCCTTTGCCAAAAATTAATAAACACTTCTCCCAATCATTACTAATTGAATGTTTTTTAGATCATTCAAATCGGATACTCCGTTCTCTCAAAAAGTCGGTTTCTATTTCCTGCACTCTTTGCTCCGTATCCTCAAAACGGCTGGACCTGCCTTTGCCAAAAACTAATCAACTTTTTTCCCTATCCGTTCGCCCGGAAACGTGACTGGAAATTTGTATCCATACATACATACACACACACACACATACACACACACACACACATACACACACACACACACACATCCATTTTTTCTGAGGTATGCCAAAATGTTCAGAAACCTTCAAAACGTCGAGAAATGTAAAAATTTTCAATTCCGATTTTCGGCCCATTACAATAACTTACCCTACGGGAAGTTAATTATTATCATTAGAAATATGAGTTATGTAATCTTATGTAAACGTCCCATTTATAAGATCTTGTATTTTGTCTATAACATATGAATAATGAAAGTTTCAGGTTTTATAATAGTATATTTGAAAACATTTAATATTTCTTGAAAATTTTATTACGATACGGGAAGGTACAGCAATAAAATCATTTAAATTTTAGTTCACCGTGTGATTTTTTGAAATATTTAATTGAAGCTCTGAATGAATTTATCATTTAAAGTCCTATTTGTATACATTAGCATAGCGAATAATGAAAAAAATACAATTAAAAGTCAAAATACATAATAAAGAAAGCTCTTTTTGGGGTGCTAGTATATAAATAAATCTATTTTTTATTAGTAATTAGAACTTAAGAGTTTAAACGTCGTGATGATACTTCTTAGCTATGGAGTTCTTTAGAAGACAATCGTAATATTCACTATTAAAATTTTTCTAATCCCGAATAATTTTAATTTGAGGCTATTTTCACTTTAAAGCATATTTACATCTATATTTTAAAGTAAAAACTTTGTCACTGCTCGACATCAAGCTGTCCGAGAAATCTTCTGATTGGAAGGCCAACGCTCTAACCAGATGGCTACAGAAAAGCGGGTTAAAGTATATATTATATACAACACCAATTCCAAATGACCACCTAGATTCCTAATGCACATTTTTAACATCCTGCCTCGATTTAAGAAAAAAACGATTAATAAAACAGAATAAGATTCGTCATACGACTTTAAACGCCCAAAAAGCCCTGTAAACGTTTTACAATTGCGTTAGTTGCATACATTGCTAAAACACATGCCTTTTAACTTAAAAGTCTGTCATATCTGAAACGACATATCGACATGTATATTTTATCAATGATAGAAAAAAATGATTGATGTAAACTGAAACTGAAATATTTTCTATATGGAATACATTTTCTTTCGTTTATACGCTAAAAGCTTTAAAATAATTCTTAATGCACGTACTTGAACGTGATCCACCTAGGAATTTCGTTTATCACATTATCTATATAGCAATAACGGGTTAGTGCACATATGAGTTCGTTCATACACGTTTGGATTTTGATGTTAGTTCTCAGGTGGGAATGCTACTCTCCTAGGTTTTAAAGAGAGCTTAGAGGATCCTTTTGAGCAATTTCAGCAAATGTGCCCTGGATAAATGGATAAAATAAATAGATTCTATTTGCTTAGACCCTTAGGTTGAACTTTGCAAATTATCATATTACTTTTGAATCGAGAAAAGCCAACTCGACCTTTGCCGGAAAATTTAATTCTTTAGTGAATTTAGAATCTTTCATATGAGCCGGATTGGTTGGTGAATTATTAAACAAATTTTTAAAGCAATTTTTAACAGCATTTGGTAAGTATTTTTAACTTCCTGTAGGGTAAGTTATAGTAATCGCAAAAAAAAATCGAAAATGAAAATTTTTGCATATTTTTACGTTTCAAAAGTTTCTGAACATTTTGGCATACCTTAAAAACATGGATGTATGTGTGTGTATGTGCATGTGTGTGTGTATGTGTGAATAAAAATTTTTGTCGACGATTCCGGGTACACGGTTAAACCGATTTTAATTATTCAAAGAAACATTCGATTCGTATTGATAAGGAGACGTGCTGATTAGTTTTTGGCAAAAGCAGGTCTAGCCGTTCCGAAGATACGGGTAAAAATGGCCAAGAACGGTAACTCAGTTTTTAAGAGAACGGAGCGTCCGAATTTAATAATTCAAAAAACATGTTACTGGTATTGACAAGATAAAGAACTGATTAAATCCATCCAGCAATTTGCCTTAAGGCGCGATGCCATACACCACTAGTTTCATTAATTGATTTAAATCATATTTAATCAAAGGTATATTAGCTATATCATCAATAAGTCAATACTCTCATACAATACTTGTTATACATTACATTTCACCAACATACATTTAATACTTCAATACTTTCATTTTATACTTTTTCGTTCATTTTTGAAAAAAAACACTTTGTATTTAATTAACTTTCCGGAAGAAAAGTATGTTCTTGTCAAAAAATTTGCCTTACAAGTTCTACGTTTTCTCAAAGTTTCAAGTCTTGCAAAGTTTTCTCAAAAAAGTATGCATGCGTGATATTTGCGACCAAATGCGTGACATTTGAGACCAAAATTGGACTTTTCGCCCACGGTTTCTCAAAAACAGGTCTCCGCCAATTTCAAAGACTTAAAAGCTCTTAAAATTTTGTAGAATTTATGATCTAAACCAGTGATTTATAAAGTTGTTCATATGTAGGGAACCAGGAAAGATAAAAAAAATTGGGACATCCACGGAATGAAATTGGAGATCACAGCATACCGTGTTAACATCTATTTACTTATATCATACTATCTATAATAATAATAATTATAATAATCATATATAATTAAATATAGTAATACATATAATACATACTATATTTATAAGTAAGCATAAATACTAATAAAATATTATAGATTTTTATAAAAGATTAGAAAGCAAACGATATCGTGTAAATACGGGTTCCATGGCACAGTTTAGAGGCCTACTACACAAAAAAATTTGAGAAGCTCTTTGAGTTCGAAATAATATGCCTCGCATTATCTGTGGCAATCAGGGTTTTGATTTATGTATTACAAAAACAAATCATAATTTGTATATCCTTTACTGGTATGATTCAAAATTTGATTAAAAATTGAAGGAACATAACAATATTTTATTAACTTCCAGTAGAGTAAGTTATAGTAACGGCAAAAAAAATCGGAAATATTTTTTTTACATATCTTTACGTTTCAGAGGTTTCTGAACACTTTGATATACCTTAGAAAAACTGGATGTGTGTGTGTGTGCTCGGAAACAAATTTTAGTCGACAATTTCGGAAACACGTATCAACCGATTCGAATAATTCAAATAAAAACATTCGTAACGTATTAGTAAGGAGACTTGCTGATTAATTTTTAGCAAAGACAGATGCAGCCGTTTCGAAGATGGGGCAAAAAGTGCTAAAAATGGTAATACAATTTTTGAGAGAACAGAGCATCCGATTTGAATGATTCAAAAAGCTTTCTATTTGTATTGATGAAATGAAAAACTGAAGAAATTTTTGGGAAGACTGGTCTGGGGTTTTTGAGTTCAAAAAAAAAGTATAAAAAACATGCAATTAGGCGGACAAAAATAATCATTAGACATATGCACATCAAATTATCACATAATAATAAGAACAAATTACGTTTACATAAAATATAAAAAAAAATCAAATTTTGAAAAATGGTCATTTTTTTAATAATTCAAAATTCTCAGAAATCTAATTATTTCAAACTTTTAAAAAAAATTTAGAATCTTTTTTGAAAATTTTAATTATCTGTATTTTAGCAATTTGCCTTGACACGATGACATTAACTGCCATTTTTTAACTTTATTTGTTATCAACGACTCAATTTTGATTACTTAATGACTATCTTTATATTATTATTATATTATTATCATATTATTATTTCTAATATTGTTATTTTGTTATATTTATTATTATTTGTCATTTATTATTTTTATTCCACTTTATTGTTTTTCTAGTATTATTTTAATATTCAGAAATTTTATCTATTATTTTTATTTTTATTGTTATTTGCTTTTATTTTATATTAAATCATCATACTACGGATATCATTTTAATGTAAATACTGTCCTGTGTACTTTTTTTATTTAAATTGATGTTATTGTTCATTATTATTACTAGATGTTAAATTAATATTTTTTACAGTTGTAATAAATATTGAAATTAAAAAAATGATTATCTTTCCACTATTCTTCTCCAAAAAAATCATTTTTGTTGCTTTATCTATTTTAGTAATATTTTCTTGTGCTTATGAAATATTTACGTCGATGCAAAATGTGATAAGTATATTTCTAAACATAATATTTCTTTTAGATAGACTTTGTATGCGCAGGTGTTAAACTTCTTGTCGAGACTCGTAAGTTTGAAACTAACTTCGTACGGTGGCTCAATTTGCCGTCACGGAATAAACTGAAAGTTGTTATTTGAGCTAAGATAAGTTCTCGTCCTTGCGGCTAAGTTGGTTAGTCCCGGAAGTACAACACTCCGGAAAGGCAAATGAGAGAAGTTATTATGGAAATTATACACTACAATTATTTAATTATGATCAAACCGAGTAATGTACATAAGAGATATTTATTCTCATATGTACAAGAATATTAAATTGACTTAAACATTTTAATTCGTATATTGAACAATCGGAAACAATATCCGTTTTTATTCAAATAGATATATATTCAAATGTTTCCAATAGGGTTTTGAACCATTCAAATCGGTTGATCCGTGCGCCCGAAAACGTGACTGGAAATTTGTATCCATACATACATGCACACACACATCCATTTTTTCTGAGGTATGACAAAATGTTCAGAAACTTTACACTAAATTTACACTAAATTTGCGGATAAGTTACAAAATATTCGAGTAAAAATTTATTTTTTATATAAAATTCGAAAACTGGTTGAAACTGGTTTTTTAGTAAAATTAGAATTCGAAAACCGGTTTTCTGAATTGTCGGTTTTTGTATAAACCCTAGTTTCCAAGTAAAAATAGGCCTTCAGGAGTATTCCAACATCCAATTACATACCATCATATTATCACTATTAGATTAATTAGATAATAAAAAACAATCAAATTTCAAAATATCTAGGACCAAAGCAACCAAGGTTAATCGTTTGGTATCAGAAGTTCTGATTGTTGTCAAAAATTAGATTTTTAAAAGAATGTTTAACAAAGTGGCATTTATATCTTCTTATATATAAAAATGGAGCTCGATAAAATGATCCGCTAAAACTCGAAAACGGCTAAACCGATTTGGCCAGTCTTAGTCTTGAAATTTGAGTTATTATTTCAAAATCGCGTAGAAACTTTACATTTTTGATTTGAAAATTTTTGTAGAAGCGTAATTTAAATAAAACAATAGACGGTGGCTAATACGTCAAATGTCAAACGTTTTTGACAGATGATGTTCAATTACGTTTAATAGGATGTTTTACGCGACTATTGTTTAATTATGATTAAATTGTAGTAAGTAGTTTCGTTTGTAGTTTTATTTATATACAAAAACGTTATTAAACAGGCCGCAAGTGTTACTAGAAACTCAAAATATCAACTTTTTTGAAATGTTAATATGAAAATGCACTTTTTGGCACATTTTTCTCAAACACAGTGCTCTGAAAGATCTCATTTTATATAATTATATACTCATTTGTAATTATAAAACATTTTCATTATAAAAAATTTTAATATAAAAGGTTATATTATTTTTTATTTATGTTAGTTAAATTCAGAACCTAAATTTGGTATCGATCAAAGGGACCTTTTGCCGAATAACATTTTCCCAGTTATAATTTTCCAGAATTTATCAAAGAATAGATAGTAATATATGGAGGTCCGGGGTTAAAAAGGTCCACCGATGTGTAATTTAAGCATTGTTTACCAACAATATTCAAAAGTAGAGGGAAAAAATGTATAACCAGCTATAACCTTGATTCTCATGACTTTGCTATCGGGAGATAAACGGTAAACTTGGAAAATCCATAATAAAAGTATTTTCTTCCGTTGGTAGTTCTTTAGCATTGGTTAAAAGTGTAATTATTTTGTAAAATACCTTTAAAATTAAAATAAGACATTAAATCTGTTTGCCACCTGGCCGTTCCAAGGTAAAAAGGTCTAGATAACAAATTTTTGAAAGACGGCAAAAAAAGCACATTTTTATAATGATGAAGTAGCTGGTATAGTAGTATTACTGAACGTAGTCAGATAATTGTTCATTTGAAGTGAGTTGTTTGTTGTGATATAATTGTTTTGGTTTTCACAATATAGTTTATATTTACTCAAAGTCAAATTGGACCTTTAAGCCTCGCCCTGCTCTACATATATACTTTTTATTAAATTTACTTTAATTCATCAAATGTTACTTAAAACTTTTCAAAAAGCAGGTCAAAGAAAAAATACTTAATTCATTTTCTATTTCTCCTCGCAGAAATTTGAAAATTTTGTATAAGCTCAGTAGTATTATTTGCAATTATACACAAAATCCAGAATCCAAAAAGAATCTGAAAAACTTGAAACGTAATTAATAAGTCGAAACACCAAAAAAGACTTGAATGGATTTCTATAGAAAGTGTATAAATCTTCCAGTTTAATTGTATTGACAAAATATAGACAAACTAATGGGGTTTATTGTTTTTATAATACTTCATTGTATGTAGCATTCAAACAACACATCCTTATATACTTAAAGTATTAATATTTTTGATTCTCTGGAAATTGTTTAGAATATACCTTACTTAGCAAAACAACGTTTGCCGGGTCAGCTAGTTCCGAAGGGAAAGTTTGTTTTCGCAAACAATCTGATTCGTTAATTTTATATTTTCTCCACATTTCAAGTTATTCTGAAACAAATAGGACCAAATTTGCAAAAAGTATGCGTATGTTTATGTGTATGTGTGTGGATGTATGACTGTGTGTATGTATGTAAACCAATTTTTGGCCATTCGTCGACGTGTCCTCAAAAACGACGAAAACGATTTTAAGAATTCAAAACCACACATTTCAATATCTTACCTAATTATCTTAATAATAATTAAAAATATAATTACGAGAATATCGTATGTAGTAGTAGTAATCGAATTAAAATCTAATATACGAGATTGATACACGAGAAACATCCATTTTTAATGATGTCGTGTTGCCTGAGTAGTGGTATTATAATTATATGCCATTTAGTAAAATACGAAATATAAAAATTGATAGAAGCTGAAAAACGATTGAAAAAGCCATTGAAATCGATTCTGAATAAATTTGCATGTGCACGCATCTCTATTCTAGTTGTGGGACCTGCAATGTAGGTATGGTCACGTAAAAGATTTCAATTTGTGTAAAATAGAAGACAAACAGGAAAATTTTATCATTTTCAAAAACAATTTCATTAATTGGACTATACTCAGTAAATTATAGATTAGATAGACATCATTTGGATATTTATATTTTTTATTTGAATGTATTAAATACTTACATATAGATCAATGATTCTTGCATAAAAATCAAATAATAATCATAAAAAATCAAAATTTAGTCATAACAAGATCATAGAATTCGAATTTCTGATGATTGTTCAAAAAAAAATATTTGCTTTAGCTCACAATTTTTATACTTCTAAAGCATTCATGAATCTTTTATATAATTTTAACAGATGGCTGTCAAAAGGCAAACTAGTAAGTTGTTCTATCTAGTTAGGACATTTTTACCGTTATTAGCAGTTTATATTTTTAGCATTTTATCAGTTTAAAATTTTTATCAGTTTATTCACCAAAAATAGATACATAATAAACAAAAAATAGTCACATTTTCATCAATTTTCATGATATTTATGTTCAATACTACCGGATTGACCTTGAATTCTAGAACATCAGTTTTCTATACACTTTGCTTACTGTTTTATCGCCAACTAGTAAATACGTTTGATTAATGTTACTTGCAATGTTATATTTGCAAATTGCAAATATTCAATTCAAATTTTGTGTATAATCCAATAACAATGAACAAACGTTTTTAGCCTAGAATAAGTATGAAATAAAAAATTATAAATTGCAGTTTAATAATATGAATTGACTTTAATTACATTGTAATATAATTAAATTTTCTCGAAAAGTTCAGCAAAATAATCATGGCATATTTTATTAAAGTAAAACAATGCCATTGAACAGTTCGAATTGCTTTATATCTTCATTTTAATATACCTTAATTATATTTTTTTATTTATTGCAGGAAAATGAAGGACAGCACAGTTCGACACTGCCTCAGGCTAGCTTCAATTTCATCAATTCCATAATCGGAAGTGGCGTTATAGGTAACAGTTCAATTTTAATGCCATCATCATGCTAATTATAATTGTATCTAATTACGTCATTAAATTTCATTAGCTTTATTTTTTGCACTAATTATCAAATTAATTACTTAAAGAAGCTCTTGAATGCACGTGTACATGATTAAAAATGTTGTTTAATTTTCTTATTAAGCTTGTGAAATAATTAAAATTAAAATATAATTTAGCGAAGCAGATGGCAATAAATTTGTGTAATTTAATGTAAGAAGATATTTTGTGTTAGACAAATTGCATAGACAATAAGATATCAAATGTAGGGTAGGGCGGATCACAAAGGTCCAATTTGATTTTTAGAAATTATATTGCGAAAAAGGAAACAACTGTCATATCAAACAAACAACTGCCCGACTATGTTCAGTACAACTCACAGCTAATTCATCATTGCAGAAATGAATTTTTTGCTCTTTTTTAAAAGCTTGTCACTTGTTTACCTCATAGGCGAATAAAAAAGAAACAGCCCGAGAGCATACAGATCTAATGTCTTAATTTTAAATTTGAAAATGACCCTGTATATAACTCTGATTTCGTATTTAAATTTCGTAAATATTTATCAGCAGAGTAGAAAAAACTACTTATTTTAATTCATCTCTTGTAAAATTGTTGTGTTTTTAACTTAACTTACTTTTTATTGTTTACACCCTTGCCACCAAAGGCTCAGTTTATACCACCCACATGTGAGCTTTTATACATGTTATTAAAGAAAATTCTTGAACGTAATTTAAAATTAACATTCATCATTCGAAACAATTCATCTTATAAATCAATTAAATTACATAAACTTGAAAATTATATTGGTCTCGTAAACTAAACAGCAATGCTACTACCTGTATAAAATTCCAGGAAATGAAACTTTATTATTTTAAAAAATTTATTTGGAACATTATTGAAAATTATTTGAAAATATTCTTTTAGTAATTTATTTTAAAGTGATTTTGGTGAAACACTTTTTCGCATTAATATTTCAAAAATTTTGAAATAAAATCTATTTATAATATCAGTTAGTAGGTATCATAATCTTTTTCAAAACTAGCTGTGAGTGGAATTCTGTCTTAAGGCAATTAAGGCATCGTGCCTTAAGGCAAATTGCTGGAACTTCCCGTACCAAAAATTATAATTTTTTTAAAAACGATTGACATTATTGAAAAAAAAAAATACTTTGAAAAAATCAGATTTTTGAGAAACTATAAATTGGACAAAAAATTACATTTTTTTGAAAAAAATTTTTTTAAAAAAAAAATTTTTTTTTAATTTTTTTTTTGTTTTTTTTTTGAAAAAAAAATTTTTTTTTGTTTTGACATATTGTGGAAGATTTGAACTTTCTTTTCAAAGCAATCGTACTGCTTTAACTGCATAGGGACAAAATATAAAGCGCGTTAGCGCCGCGTCGCTGTCTAACGCATAAGCATTGGTACGGAACCCATAGGAATGTTAACAAAACTTACACTTATTGTTAAAATCTCTATAAAATATCTGATAATTTGATGAACATATGTCTAATGATCATTTTTGACCGCCAAATGGCTCATTTTTTTACTTTTTCCTTCATATCTCCGAAACCGCTAGACCTACCTTCATGAAAATTTTATCGATTCTTCATCTTGTCAATACAAGTGAAATGTTTTTTGAATTATTCAAATCGGACGCTCCGTTCTCTCAAAAACTGAGTTACCGTTTTCGGCACTTTTTGCCCCGTATCTTCGGAACGGCTAGACCTGCCTTCGCCAAAAACTAATCAGCACGTCTTCTTATCAATACGAATCGAATGTTTTTTGAATTATTCAAATCGGTTGATCCGTGTTCGCGAAATCGTCGACGAAAATTTGTATCCGCACATACATACACACACGTACATACATACATACATACACACACACACATACATCCATTTTTTCTAAGGTATGCCAAAATGTTCAGAAGCCTCTGAAACGTAAAGATATATAAAATTTTCATTTTCGATTTTTTTGCGATTACTATAACTTACCCTACGGGAAGTTAATTAAAGTATATATTTGTTTTGTAAGCCATTTTTAGTAAGGTTAACAAAGTGAACCATTGAGTTAATTTGATTTAGTAATTTGTCATATTTTCACAGTGAAGATTAATATTTGATTACGTCGTACTTTGAATAAGTCTACCCACCACTATTCAATATAAGGTCAAAATAATTTATAGTAACTAAATATATAATTAAGACATAATTGAGAATTTATGTAGAATATTTTCTTCGTGAAAACATCATAAACATAAATTACAAAAAATAATTACAATTTAAGTCAAGAGAATTCATTACTTCCGAACAAACACTTTGAATAAAAAAAGGGAAAGAATAAAAATTGGCATAGAAATTAACGACAAAATAAACGTTCTGAACATTTTTATTTTAATCCATTTTTACCCTTTCGATGCTAAATCAGACACAAAGAGACATCAAAATTCATCTCATGTAATATGAATAATTTATTAATAACATTAAATTCACTTATAGTGCATTAAAATTCAGAACCGGAGACTACTTAATACCCGTAGCGTAAGTTTTAGTAATCGAAAAAAAAACCAAAATGAAAATTATTGCATGTCTTTACGTTTCAATGGTTTTTGAACATTTTGGCATACCTTAGAAAAAATTGATTTTTTTTCATCCACGATTTCGGGCGCATAGATCAACCGATTTCAATTATTAAAAAACGATTTCTATTAATGGTTAGACGATACGAAGCAAAAAGTATCAATAATAGTATTTCAGTTTTTGAAGTAACAAAGCACCCGATTTGAATGATTCAAAAAACATTTTACTTGTATTGAAGAATTACGAAATGAAAAATTGATAGAATTCTTAGAAGGCAGATCTAGCTGTTTCGAAGATACAAAAGAAAAATGTAAAAATATGATATCTGTCGGTCTAAAATGATCATTAAACATACGACAAATTGTCAGGTGTTTTATAAAGATTTTGAACATGACATAATTTTGTGAAAATTTTCGGTTCGGTACTAAGATTTTTAATTTTTAAACTTTTAAAGAAACACAAAAAAACATATTTCGACAATGATAAATTTTACTGAACAGTTGTTTGTTTTATATGTGTAATTTGTTTTGATATAATTGGTTTGGTTTTCACAATATAATTGCTCAAGGTCAAATTGGACCTTTGTGACCCGTCCTATCATGTATATATAATATTTAACATCCCGTAGGGCAAGTTATAGTAATCGCAAAAAAAATCGAAAATAAAAACTTTTATATATTTTTACGTTTCAAAAGTTTCTGAACATTCTGGCATAAAAAATGGATGTATATGTGTGTGTGCGGATACAAATTTTCGTCAACGATTACAGGAACACCAATTAACCGATTTGAATAATTAAAAAAATATTCGATTCGTATTAATAAGGAAACGTGCTGACTAGTTTTTGGCGAAGGCAGATCTAGCCGTTCCGAAGATACGGTGCAAAATGTGCCAAAAACGGTAACTCAGTTTTTAAGAGAACGGGGCGTCCGATTTTAATAATTCAAAAAACATTTTACTTGTATTGACAAGATGAAGAACTTATTTCATTTTTGAGAAGGCAGGTGCAGCAGTTATAGACTCTTAATAAAAATAAGTTAAAAAAATGTCATTTGGCAGTCAAAAATGTTTATTGGACTTGTGCACATCAAATTAGCAGATATTTTATAGTGTTTATATTATATTTCATAATGTGTATACATTTAGTGTATTTTTTTTTGGGTTTCGTAACAAGATTTTTAATTACCGTACGGGAAGTACCAGCAATTTGCCTTAAGGCCAACCCCACTAGTTAGTTGAACTTATTCGGTATTTAGTTGAATACGTATGTAATAAGTGTTTATGTTAACCAAAGTAAAATGTTTATTTTTTTTATTTTTGTTATGATTTTATTGGAACAGCGATCAGAACTTATGTGTTCTATGAGCTGTTGTGATTAATATCTTACAAACTACGTTTGTTTTATTACAGATGGCAACCCAAACAGTTGTCACATCTCTGTGTGATAATTTTTTATTGCAAAATTTGATTAGTAAGCACTTTATTGTTTCTGATATTTTCCTTTACAAAATACGTATTATCAGGAAGTCACTAGCTCTCTCTTAAATTATCGGACCATTCGTATAATTGCGAATAACTTTTGCAAAATGCTATAATATAGGTGAAATGTCACTTCGCCACATTTTATTGATGGAGCATAAAATTTATGATGGCACAAGTCAACAGATGTTGAATTTGATGTCACCTGCCCACGCCATTCATCGCTATATTCGGCGATGTATCATAGTCAATAACTTTAGCGATAGGGTTTCCTCGGAGTCATGAATCACTTTGACGATAACGCGGACAGAAAATTATAAAGGCGGCGTTACGTGCCGCTGACAGGTTAATTACTAGTTCTTGTTACCGAGACCACGGTAATGTTGCTCCACGACAAGAGGGGTGGGCAACATATTCAAAGAGGTGATTGTTCTTTTGGGTTATTGACCTCGAAAGTTAAGGAACGAACATCCACAATTTATTTTGGAACAGCTGTGGCCTAAAGATATACGTTTTTCAGTTATTCTCAGTCAGCGGAGCGTGGGCCTGTTACGAGCTGTTTCCAAAATACTACTTTCGAGTGAAACATCACAAAAAGTCGAATTTTGGTGTAGAAAATGAATATGAGCCATTCTTTTACAAAATCGCGCGGATTTTGGGAAAAATAAAATGTCACATTTCAGAATTGTCAGCATTTTTTTACAGATATTAAGGTGAATATACGTCCGGATTGGGCGGGACAGTCCCGGATTTCCACCTTCTGTCCCGGGTTTTTCTTAAAGCAATATTTGTCCCGAATCTTTTGTCCCGGATGTCCCGGTTTTTCGAAAATTAATAGTTAAGTTAACAAAAATTAAGAAAACAAACTAACAGATGCTAATTTTTTCAAATTAATTATGAAGAAAATTGAATAGAATAAATAGATCGAAAAATATAAGATAAAATATCATAGATTAAAATGTAATGCATATAATAATCGAAGTTCTTACTAAAGTCCGCAATTATGATAAAAAAACATTCATTTTAAAAAACTGTTTTTTTCATTGCATCCTTGAATAGCATTCGTTATATAAACGACTAAACTCCCCCTACCCCGCGACGTCCCGAATTAGCATAACTGAAAATTGCCATCCCTGATTTGACTTAAAAAATATGATCACCTTACAGATATACATAAAAACATTTGGCACGTATTACAGGATTTTGCTGAAAAAAATTTTTTTACATACGATTGATTAATGATTAGCTCAATTTTTATGAACATATTTTGCGTTAAATGAAATATCTCCAGTTGTGCTGATCGAATCAGTATTATTATTTTCAACTTCCCGTAGGGTAAGTTATAGCAATGGGCCAAAAATCAAAAATGAAAATTTTCGCATATCTTTACGTTTCAGTGGTTTCTAAATATTTTGGCATACCTCTGAAAAAATGAATGTGTGTACGTGTGTGCGGGTGTGTGTTTTGTGTGGCCGCATTTTTTCGTCCAAGTTTTTGGGCGTACGGATTTGGATGTCTCAAAAAACATTCGATTCCTATTGATAGGGAGATAAGCTGATTGTTTTTTGGTAAAGGCAGGTCCAGCCGTTACGGAAATACGGAGCAAAGAGTGCAGAAAATAGAAATCGAGTTTTTAAGAGAACGATAATCCGATTTCAATGATCCAAAAAACATTCAATTTGTAATGATTATTAGAAGAGGTTATTAGTTTTTGGCAAAGCCAGGTCTAGTCATTTTGAAGATACAGAGCTAAATGTACAAAAAAATGGCAGATTTTGAGAGAACTAAGCATCCGATTTGAATGATTCAAAAAACTTTCTGCTTATGTTGACAAAACAACTGCTTTGGAAAAATAACATTTTTTTACATCTTAAAAGCGATTCTCTTAACATATAATATCATGTTAATGCAGGGGACGCTGACTAAATGCGCCTTGTTGGATCAATCATACTTTTATCTTTCCCCTTTGAAATCTATCTCAAGATCAATGTAATTTAGATGTTATGACGACTGTCACTACCGTAACCTGGCACAACCGTACCCAGTCTGCTCTACTTTTCACTACTGTACATATCTTCAAGCAATATATTTCTTAAGAAATTAAAAGATACTTTCTATAAAAAATAAAAAAAACAAGATCAGTTAGTTTTATCAGAAAAAATGGATGCGTCTGCGTGTATGCGTGTGTGCGGGTTTATATAATTCTTATACAAATTTAAAAAATGCACAGTATTTATAATAATCTATTTGAAAACATTTAATATTACTCGAACATTTGGTTACGATACGGGAAGTTCCAGAAATTTGACTTAAAGCACGATACCTCACACCACTAGTTTTATTATACTCATATTGAAGTCAATTTTATAATTGAAATTTCTTAACTATAACAACTCCTAAATGTTCACTAAGGTACCTAACGTTGCTCCCACTTGAATTGATTAAAAAAAAAAAATTTTTTCTTTTTTTCTCTGCTACAAAATTCTTTTTACAATTTGTTGGAAATTCTATTACATAGAAAGTTAGTAAATATTTTTGAGCGCGAGTCGCACTTCAGGGTCCACATGTCAGGGACCTCAAAGACTTGTAGAATTTATAGTCAACTCATTTGTCACATTCGAAAGCCCTTCTTATTGTTATTTGTTACAAAATAGTGTATAATTTTGTTTATGGGGCCAAATAAATATATGATTGGAAAAAAATTATCAGGGGACAGCGGGGCTTGAAGATCCGTGGGTAAAAAGGTCCACTGCCAATATCTCAAAAGCAAGTAAAGTTAGTAATTTTTTAATAACAATATTTGAAAATAGAGGTTTCATATTTATATAAAAATAAAAATCGTTATGAATAATAACTTATTACCATATCACAAATATATACAATATTTTAAGAAAGTCAAATGTTAACTACTAATGTTGTTCAGTTTTCTTTTTAGTACTTTTTAGTACTCTTACTAAAAATTGTAGTTTTAATTAACTTTGATTGCATATTATGGTAAAACCCCGTTTGTTAATATATTATCTTTGGAAATTATTTTAATACAACATACAGGAAGATAATATAGAATTATATCTGAATTAAATAATAAAGAATAAATACGAGCAAATTTCAAATACCGATGAAAGTATAGTAATGGAAACAAAGAAGGGTTTAGTAGCCTTAAACTACTCATGTCTAATAATATTTTTTTGCTTTGGTTAAAATAATGAACTAATTTCGATTGATAAGGATTCTATAAAATTATTTTATAGAATCAACCGCAACCCTTTTAAGTGAAACGTAAAATAAATTTCAGTGTGTAATAATAATTTGCAAATCAATTAGGTTGATCACATAGCTTTTCCCACACAACACAACTACTTCTACTGCCTAGTTATTTCCTAGAAAGATTACCATCTAAGACTATTCTAAGCCGCAATGTTTGAACAATACCCGAGAGAAATCAAAGTCCATAATATCATGTTGCTTTGCAAGACCAAGTTTGCCAAATATAATAAGTCATCATACCAAGGACAGAAATAGCTCCCAGCTAATTTCTATTATCAATAGACGTCGAGGATCAAAATTTGTATATTGATATTGAAGCTAGAGAACTAAGCAAGCCATATGTTTTTGTGAAAATAATATTTGGTCAAAATTTCGGCCAGCAACTTTTGTAATCAACGAAATGTAAATATTCGCTAATATTAATACCTGTAGATTATTGTAAGTAATAATCTAGTGGTGCATTTAAAAATTCATTTTGATAATAACATTTTTGCTGTCAATAAAGATTAATCAGTGCGATTTTCACTTGATATCTTTTAAATATGCATACTCATAATAATTGTAATTGTATAAATTAAAATAATTTTTTTAACATATTTCATTTCATGCATTACGGGTTTTGAAAATGTATCATTTTAAGAGTAGATATCAACTGTAATCAGTACGAAACACCACAGATCCTGCATATGCTTCGGCATAGATTCTGATTATAATCGCATAATAATGATTTTATACAATTCAACCACCTATCGTAGGCCTATAATATTTTAGTATGTTATTTCAGTCTACGAAATATATCATCATACAAAGTATGATGCCACTAGCACTTCTCTGCTAATGACAAAAAAAAACGACTTGGCCGATTGTGGCGCAAAACTGATAACGCTAGTCTCTTTATATATTTAAAATCGGTCCAGCTGTTTTTTAGAAATTTACGACGAAAAATCAAAAATACACACACATATACTGACACATGCGCACACATACTTCTTCGACATTTGGTCTCATTCGATTCAAAATGACTTGAAACGTCTAGAAAATATAATCATCCAGTCAAAAAACATAAAATTTTTAAAACAAATCGGATTTTCGAGCAAAAACATTAACTTCTAAGAGAAGTTACTACAATAACATTACTGTTAAGTTTTTTGGCTTTTTAGAGTTTTTATTCATTTTAAAGTATTAGTGGAAATCGTGTAGTTTAATTATTGAACAGTAATTAATTTACCACAAAAAGTGAATAAAATTAGAGTTTATCTCTGTGATATATATATATATATTCATATTCATATATACATGGTATTACTCTCCATTTTCTTGTTAACTTTTCGTAGAGTAAGTTATTGTAATCGTCCAAAAATCGAAATTGAAAATTTTTGCATTTATTCACGTTTTGAAGGTTTCTGAACATTTTGGCATACCTAAGAAAAAATGGATGTATGTGTGTATTCATGTATGGATACTTTTCGTCTACGTTTTTGGGCGCAACCGATTTGAATGGTTCAGAAAACATTCGATTTCTATTGATATAGGGGTGTGCTGATGAGTTTTTGGCAAAGGTAGGTGCAGCCGTTTCGGAGATATAGAGCAAATAGTGCAGAAAATAAAAATTGAGTTTTTGAGAAAATAAAGCGTCCGATTTGAATTATCCAAAAAACATTTAATTCGTAATGACGAGAAGAAGTGGTGATTAGTTTTTGGCAAAGGCAGATCCAACCTTTTCGGAGATACCGAGCTAACTGCGCAAAAAGATGTTAATTTTGAGAGAACTAAGCATCCGAAAAACTTTCTGTTTGTGTTGACGAAACGAATGCTTTTGGGAAGAAAAGTTTAATTTCGAAAATAATTCGAATTTTTATTTTAATTCTAGCTAAAGTTCTAAAGCTCACCTTTAATTAGCGTCAGACACATTACTGGCATGGTGATTAACTTGTTAAAAATTATATTTAGAAATTGACAACTAATATTATTAATGTTTTTATTATTGCTAACTGAATTAGATATTAATATTAAATTAATTAATTCATTTATTTTACCATTACAGGAATACCATATGCATTGCATCAAGCGGGCTTCGGCTTGGGTTTATTTCTGTTGATCTTCGTGGCGTTCGTTACGGATTATTCGTTAATATTAATGGTATGTAAATATTCTGTGTAAAATATTCGGAAAACTTTTTTTTGTAATTATTCATAACCGTTCATTCTTTTTTACGAGGGAATAAATGCGAAAAATATTCTGGAAAATAAATATCTTTGCCGGAATCATGCAAAGATGTTTGCATTATGATATATTGAATTGTGTTGATTATTTTATGACAATTTAAGGATATCTAAATTAATTTAATAATCAATACCTACTATATAAGTGATATAACAATATGCAAATAATGATTTTAATTCTTCGAATAGAACTTTCTGATTCGAAAAAAGACATATATCAAAATATAACACATAGGTAACTGCATTTTTAATATTAAAATCAATTAGAAATTAGTGACAAATCAGTAATTGTAATAAGAACTTGCCATTATAAAGTCCACAGTTACAATGGTTAAATTATAACTTAACAATCAGAGTCATGAAAGAAAGATCTTTTCAGGAGAATTCTACACACTAGTTTTACATACGTACACATAAATTCGAACAGTCTTTCGTCTTTTTTCCCATTTTAAACTACCCAGATTCAATCATTTTTGTAATTGATATCAATGCTTAATATTAAGAGATCGACCTAACAATGTTTCATTACTTGCATTACAAAATAGAGACATTAACATACGTTTATGGGTCGATTCTGCCGAAAAATAGACCAATGTTGTGACAAGGATTGTCACGTTTTCATTCAAAATGCTACTAAACATTGTCAAAATGCCATGTTTTTTTAGTTTCTATAAATCTTTGAAGTTATTAAAATGGAAAATATTTTTTAGGCAAGACAGATATTACAGCTGTTCAAAGAATGAAATTATATTGCCAGCGAAAAAGTAAAAAAAATACAAGCAGTCAATGAATGTGTGTTAATTTTAATTACATGAAGTTCTTCAAACACAATTACATGATGAGTGAAGTTGCGAAAACAATATTTGTTTAGGGGTTGTTTAACATAATCCACTGTGCGAACGAATATTATAGAAATTATTAATCAGCAATTACTTCATTCTTCTAATGAAAATTCAGTTCTAAATGCTAATTACAATGTAAATTACAATTACATGATCATGTTATATTTGAAGTATGATAATATAAATGCGTATAATGGTTGACACTAATAAATATGTGCATTACGAGTGTTACCATATTACTAATAAACATTATTTAAAATTGTTATATGATGTATTTATTTTTACTTAAATGCCATCTTGTACAGTAGCAAATAAGTTTTACTGCAATCGCGTGTGACCTTACGCGCACTCTTTTTTTTAAAAATCCCTAAAATCTAAAACGCTTTTTTTATCTAAAACTTGACTTTATCTTGACTGCACAACAACCACATAGGATTCTGACAGTTTTTACTACCTCTTTATGTGAAAACTGCTACATAACATTGCCTTGCCATAACGTTGGTCTATTTTAGGGTAGGATCGAACCCGGAATTTATTTAAGCGGTTTTCATTATCTAAATCAAAAATATATGATATTTGATTTGCAGGTGAGATGCGGGCATCTTTGTGGAAGATTCAGTTATTCCGGTGTTATGGAATGCGCTTATGGAAGACCAGGATATTATTTTCTCAGTTTACTTCAATTTGTTTATCCATTCATAGGTATATAATATAACATTTTGTCATTTGAATCATTATTAAAATATGAACATTAATGCAAGGCATAACCCATCATACAATCACGTTCTGAACTTAACGGCAATAAAAAAAATTGTCTATGAAAATGTATGAAAGTGAAATGTTGATTCTTTTGGTTTTTAAGTATTTATAGTAGTAATTGTTTGTTTGAATGTCAATCACTATAAATGCTCAAAAGCCAAAGAGCACTAAATAACACAATCACCTGACCGTAACTTATATTAATAATCTCTTGATTGTAAAATCGAACCAAAGTAGAATCAATTTGCCCTATCCACATACAAACATTGCTCTATCAGCATTCGAAACATTTAATGATCACCTATGCAGCTAAAGTGTGAAGCCAATAAACATAATAATGTTGGCAAAAACATGATTTCCAAACAACATTAAATTTTGTTACAAGAAAAAAAAGCGTCATCTACAAGAAACTCACCTTGAATCAGTTTACAATCCATGTATTATTTTCAGCAATGGTATCGTACAACGTAGCAGTCGGTGACACTTTGACCAAAGTTCTGATACGTTTGCTGTCTCTGGATGAGGACTCACTGCTGGCTGATAGACATTTCATAGTCCTGGTGTGCACCGTGTCCATAGTAACGCCTCTCTGTTTGTACCGAGATGTTGCAAGGCTAGCTCGAGTATCTTTCGCCAGTTTAGCATGTGTCGCCTTCATCCTGGTCACTGTCATTTACAAGATGGTATCTGGAGAATATGATATTGTGTAAGTAATAAATTTGAAATCTCGCAAAAATGTAAAAATCGTCTTTATTTTGATTACTTCTGACCATGAAAAATTAATTTGAAAACACTATATTGTGGACTAGTTGTTCATAATTTGATCTTTACATTTTGTATATAAAAGTCATCATTTTGTCATCTTTAACATATGTAATAAAACTTTAGAAAGTTTACTGCAAAAAATAGATAAAAAACGAGTGGATTATTAAACTGATACAATTTTATATTTATTCTGTTGGCCAATTTGTTTGGAGACGCCTCACTATTGAATTATCAAGAAGAAAAGTTAATTATTCATTAGAATGATATTCAATCTTAAGAAGATGTTTATAGCATCTGCCCTTGATAGCATCTTTTTGAAATGGTATGTCCAAATTATTACAAATTATCATTGTTGGAAATATACCAAAAAGCATCAGTAATGGTTCTGAGCGTTTTTATTTGAAGTTTCTGCTTAAAAGTATGTTAGACTTACTGACAATTTCATATAGTTCCGTATGACCATATGGATTTAAGTATAGTTTTACACAGAAGGATTTGATTGTCGAGGAATAGTTTATATTATAATATATATATATATATATATATATATATATATATATATTAGGGTGTCCCTTAATATGGACATTTTTGAATTTCCTTGCTCCCAAGGCCTCAAATGGTTCCAAATTGATAAAAAACAATTTTCTGAAAGTTTTTACTCTTAATATTGTCTTTTAGGTAGAGCGCTTTTAGGTAGAAGTTTTGTATGGAAATAGCATGAAAAAATTTTCAAAAATTTTGCAGAGCCTCGAATTTTCAATAAAAAATGACCCGAATTTTCACTTTTAATTCATTTGTCGCTAAGTTATTCCTAATTTTTTTTTTTTAATTTTCAAAATTCTTTCCATGCTATCTCCATACGAAGTTTGATTGAATTACGTACTATCTAAAAGTTAATATTAAGAAATACAAACTTTCAGAGAATTGTTCTTTATCAATTTGGAACCATTTGAACCCCTGGGAGCAAGAAAATTCGAAAATGTCCATATTAAGGGAAACCCTAATATATATATATATATATTTATATATATATATATATATATAAATATATATCTCTGTGTGGCTGTATATTTTTCATCTAAAATATTTTTTCTTCAGGCCACATGGCAAAGATTCCTGGAGTTTTGCCAACTCCGACATTGTTCCAGCAATTGGAATTATGGCTTTTGGTAAGTATAAGATATGTTCTTATTAGTTATTTGACTATTAATTAATACAATTTAATATAATCTTCTAGCATTCATGTGTCATCATAACACTTTCTTGGTTTATGGAAGTATTGCTGGAGCAACTCAAAGCCGTTGGGACAAAGTGACCCACAGTTCCGTGTTCTGCGCCCTTGTGGTGGCAGCTTTGTTCGGAGTAGCAGGATATGCAACTTTTACTTCGCATTCGCAAGGTTTCAAATAAAATTACTTAATTTCTCAATCAAATGATAAATGTATAAATGTATACTTCAAAGTTCAATTAAATGTAACCTTTGTATAATGTGAGTTTGTGACTTTGCTAATTATTGCAATTACAAAAATATTTCTCCAGGTATTACAATTTTCTGAATATTTTGACTTGCTCATTATCAGAATAACAAGATATACGACTTAGAATAACAACAATATTATCAGAATAACAAGATATACTCGTAAGTCTCATACTTACTTAAATTCGACATTCTTATCTTATAAACGTTCGGATCTATTGTACAACCCTATAATCCATTTAAATTGAAGAAACGTTTGCCTAAGCATAATGTTTCAAATGCTTCAAAAATCCAAATGATTCTATAAATTAAAATGTTTTTGGTATGGCTTGCGTGCTTTTGCCAAAGGCCAGTTGATTCTGTGCATTCAAAAAAGGAAAACGAATTTCTTGCCTTTCTTGCCATTCTTGCCAAAACCTGACAGATTTATTGATACATGAATGAATACTACATAATACATATTTATAAGCATATCAATTTTTTCTATTAAAATTTTAAAAATCAACGATAACATATCAACGATAATAAGACAAAATTATACATTATAGACAACATTTTTTTATTTAATATTACGGACTTGCTTGTTTTTCATATGAGAGCAAAACTTTGTTTTTAATTTGCTATATCAATCATCATTTCAATTACGACGCCGAGATGTTAACAAACTTCATACCCAAACAAGTATAAAGTATTTTATGAAGTTTTAATATGTAAATATCCTTAAAATTATTTTAGGTCTCGATCATTAATTACCGCTTCTTAAAGTTTCATATAGACTCATTAATATTCCAAAAGTTAAAATCAATATTTGTTTTTACAGGTGATCTTCTGGAGAACTATTGTTGGGATGACGATTTGATAAACTTTTCCAGAATTTTATTCTCGATATCAATCCTTCTAACTTTTCCGATTGAATGCTTCGTCACAAGAGAGGTAAAGTAAAAGACAAATAATATTATATTAATAAATAAATGGTTGTCTGCCCGAAGACAGGTTCATGGTATGAGAGCAACACAAATTGATGATTTCCTTTCCCTCTATTGTTTATTCAAATTACCACTTTTCACTTTTAATACACTTTTATGCATTTTCCTTTCCAAACTTTTGCTTTCATGCTTCCTGGTACTGTGCTTCGGCTTTCAATTCCCTGTTTTTTCTCTTCTCGCGTAAGTCGTCAATAATCTACATTCTTCTTTATCCCAGTTCTTTCGCTCCTATTTTACATTCGACTACGTGGTGCAGGAGCCTCTTTTTTTGCAGAATTGGTCCGATCCAGTTTCCTATCTTTTTCAAGATTGTGCCAACATCCTCAGCACTCTTTAACTGTTATTTTAAAATCCTCAGCAACTCTCCGCTAATTTTTATCGGTCTTTCTTAGAGTTCACGTCTCTGACCCGTAAAGAGCTAAGCTTCAGACATAAAACTTCATTAGCCTTTTCAAAAAAAATTAAGACTCAGATGGCTCATCAGTGGCGTTCTATTTTTGCGCTTGTGATCCTTGCTCTGATCTCTCTCGTACAGTATCCATCTCTGTTTAGGAAGATTCTCGAGAATTTGTAGTTATCATGTTTTATAGTTTTGGTCTTTGATATCACCACGAGGTCATCTACGTACATCATTGTGGTGATTCTTCTCCCTCCAATTGATTCCTCCAAAATCTTTGCCGTATATATGTGTATGAGTGTGTATATATAGCAGCATTTTCATCATATTTTTTTTGTACTACACAAGAAGTAGAATTACTATTCAAAGATGTATCGAATACATGATCGAATACGATTTTTATTTTTTTAGCAGCGATTAAAACTACATATTCTACTATTCTGCGAGCTATGTTTGCTATCCGTTCTATCCTAGAACTTTTCTTTGGATAACCAGCGGTGAACCACTCTTTATCTTTATGTGTAGACTATAAACATTATAGATATATATATATATATATATCTAATAATGTTGGGATAAATGTATTGCAGCAATGCCCACAAAAGTCTAAAATCACTAGAGATTATATTTGAGATCTATAACCTCTAGTATAAATTTTATATCATACTGCTTGACATCAAGCTGGACGAGGTTGGGATCGAATTGACTACTCTGTGCTAGTATACGTTTTTAACCATTACACCACGAAGGGCTGAAGATTAAACCGTTGATTATGCTTCTTTCGCCATCAATAAAAAATACGTTTTTTTTTTTTTTTAAATTATGTTTCGTATATATCCAATGTATAACAGATAATTTTTAATAAAAAAAATGTATGACTATAATTAAAATTAAAATATTGGTCAGTAACTTAGTCACATAAAAACATAAATATTTTGTATTTAAGTAATCTTTCTATTCTAATTAAATAATTTCCTGTTGCCAATGGGAATCTTAACTTTAATGTATTAGGATAGGTCATTTTAAGTGAAAGCATTTGTTTCTGATAAAAAATATATATGAAAAAGTATTGTTATTTTTTTATTTATTTAAAATAGTTGAAACATGTCTTCTTAAATAAAAATAAATTGAAATCATTATAAAATAATGTTTTTGTCATATATTTTTTTCAGAAACAAATGCTTCCACCTAAAATGGTTTACCCTATACAATTGATAGGTAATACTATATAAATATGATAGTTTAGAAAAAAGTCTCCATAATAAATAATGTCAATTAACAGTCATTCTAATACTATTGATTCAAATAATTAATCTAATCTTTAATGTGTTCAATATCTAAAAATATGTAATCTCTAATGCGCCAGGTGTTGCATAGTGTAATTGGTGGAAACGTAATTGCTGGATCGACACCGTTGCCAGCAATCGGGGGCCAAAACTCATCGGAAGACAACGATTCAGACAATTGGGGCCACAAAGGACTAACATTAGGAATTATTGCAGCTGCTTGTTTGATATCGACTGCAACAGATTGTTTGGGACCCGTCCTTGAGTTAAATGTAAGATAAGTGATTATGCATAAAAAAATTATTTGCAACAATCTCGTATGATATGCACCAAGTGTAAAAATAACTTATATTTTCTCATCAAAATGCTAAATTAAAAATAAGAAGATTAGAAGAGGTAATTTGATTCTGAATTGTTAAAATAATGACGGAAAAAGCGAAGTAAAATCTTTAAAATGCTTTATAACAATAAAAGAAATAAAGAATGCTCCCTGGGTCAAATGGGTCTCGGCGTCATACGAGTGGAAATAGTTAATAATAGCAAAAAAATTATAAATACTATATTGATTAAAATTAATTAGGTTAAAAAAGTCATGGAGTAAAATACAGCAAAAAGTATAAAACATGCATTTTCAATTTAAAGATCAAAACGGGTCATTTCACCCGGACATATGGTATATAATTAGCGTTCTTCTCGAAAGAACCAAGCAAAAAATCCTGAACCGAATTTGAAAATATCAAAACCATTCAAATAGCATTAGAAGGGATCATGCTTACTAGTTTTTGGAAAAAATCGTTTTTTTTGTAATTAATTGTTGAATTTTTACGACCTTGATGAAACTTTTTATGGTAATAGAGCTAATGGTAAAAATACGGGTACAATAAGCCTACAAGAAAATTTTCGATTATAAATTTTCATTGAAGTTTAATTTAATATATTTAATATAATAATAATTTTAGTCGAAAATGCGAAATAAGTTTCTACTTAACGATTACCATAGAAAACATACATGTGATGACATATATACATTAATATTAAAATAATGGTGTCCCAGTAAAACCCAATATTTAAACAAAAATAAAATAGTTAAAAAATCTATAAAATAAGGCAGACCTATTGAATTTTTCATTTCAGGGAGTACTGGCTGCCGTACCATTGGCCTACATTCTTCCTGGTTTAGCGTATCTTCGCCTGGAGCAAGGCGGAATATTCGCCAGGCACAAATTGCCGGCCCTAGGGCTCGCCTTGTTCGGCCTATTTGTGGCCCTACTTGGTCTAGCCTTTTTATTTGTTAACTTTGACACTGTTGATACTTGCACGCACGGTAAAGTTATGAAATACTGCCTGCACAATGAAACTTTGAGCACAACAATGACAACCATCATCAAAGGGAGGCCATAGGAACATAAGACGCCCATATCAAAATTTGTGCCAGATTAATAAATTATAAAGTTTTGAATTATGTTATCATCAAGCATATTATTAGATTATGAAGATTTGAAAGCGGTAAATTAATTTTGTAAATTGTATCAAATATCCCTCCTCCCAAATTGTAAATGTGGCTTTTCAATAGCCTTGTTTCTATTTATCTCTGAATTATGAAACTAAAAACTAAATATATATTTCATTTTATAAAATAAGAGCTGTTAGTCTCTAAACTTATGTCATTTTGATAAGGCGAGCATATTCATAAAAATTCATTCCTTATGAACAATAAAATTGTACAAGTTACAATTTAAACATTTTAAATTAATAATTTCAAATAAATAAGATTCGATCCAAGACAACTATATAAATTGGCTCAATTTAAAAGGACTAAGCACTCAAAAAAATAGATCTTTAATTTTTAACTTGTAAAAAGGTAATATAAGGGCCAATTTCATATGTTTTACTACCACTTTCCACTTTCCAACACATCATTAATATATGAGGCAAGTCAAATTTTACATGCTATAAAAAATAGTTCTGAATGAAGGAATTATTTATTATTCTATTAATTTACATCAAACTATCAGAATAATGTAAGTTTGGGGTTCCTAACCAGTGGCCTGTCGGTTCTTACTAACAATAAGGCCTAGGCTATAATAAATGTTAGCAAATATTATTACTTTATAATAATGAAAGTTATAATTTATATTGTCTTTTGATTTATAAAAAATTTTCGCGTTTGAATAAAATGTCTTAAGGTTTAACAACGAAATCTGTAAACAACGCATTAATTACCTATCTTCCTATTTGGGTTCCTCGGTTTTTTAAACCGGTTTCGAAAACCGGGCTTTAAGAAAATTGGAATGGAATTCGAAAACCGTTTTTTTGGTAGAAAATACCAGTTGTCAATGTATCAATTGCACTTAAAAAATGAGATTGATAAAAACACTGTTGCCGGTCGATAACCCTTATATATAAAAATTGTACATAAACAACAAATAATTGTTTTTAAAGGGTAACTGATTTTCCTGATCTTTTTTTTGTTCTATTATATTGCGTAAAAATTTCTTACTAATGAAATTGAACAGTAAACAATTTTAGTTAAAAACTGCTTTTAATCACCATAAATTTTTTGTTGCATTTTTTTGTTCGAATTGTTCGAGCAAATAGTGTTTTTATTAAAAACTCGAAACTGGTCATAACCGTTTTTTTGGAAAAATAGTATTCGAAAACCGGTTTTCTAACATGTCGGTTTTTGTATAAACCCTACTTTCAAATTTTATTTTTATTTTAACCCTACTTCAAATTAATAATTGAGAAAACTAAGAAGATATATAACACATATATTGAAATCTTTGCACAACAGAGCATTCAAGTGATCAGATATTGTTTCTATTTATTTTAAATAGACTGAGAATTTGAAAATTTTTCATTTTTATGAATTTTCATATATTATTATAATTTAAAGCATAAAAAATTCAATATCCCCTCGTACATTGATCTTTTAACAAATTTGTTCATCATTATGATTATTTTCATTGCGAAAGCAGATATTTGTGTTGGATTATGAAACAGAAAACCATTGCACGTTTTACAATTTTTTTACAATTTTTTACAATGTTTCTAATTTATAATGAAGTCAAATGAATACTCTACACAATATGATACAAATTGATAATTTGGATAATTATACACTGATAAATAATATTTTTGTTATTAAGCTCTAATGAATGCGTTGTTGACCGATTTCGTTGATTTCAAAGATTAATAAAAAAAATTCATGGATCTCTTTCTTAGATATTGTTGCTCTTCAAGCGTAAAACAGCGTATTGTTTTATAATTAGAAACATAATGCATATTATCGTCAAATATATAGTTTCCCATAAAAATGAGAAATTTTATTATTAGCTAATAATAAAATTTCTAGAAAAAATCTAGATTTATGTTTATTTATGAAACCATCAAGCCTAACTGAATATTCGAAATCAAATAGGGTACAAGGCATATCTGAAATAGATATTTTCTTAAAATAATGAACTTTGGAGTTCAATCTACTTACAAATAGATTTAATTAAAACAAACAATCGCTAATGTATTAAAGAAATTTTAAATTCGTAACTGTAAGTATGTAAGAACATATTATAATAAACTATATAGGTTATGCTACTCGCTTATTGGAACGACAACTGCTCTACATAAAAAATAAAATTGAGAAAGATTTGTATTTTAGGTATTTAATTTAATTTATGGAATTTAATCACATGATAAATATTCTTGAAATTTATTTATTAAAATTAAAATATTATTTTAGGCATACCACATAGTTACTATCATTTATACTTGTTTATCCGTAGTTACTATTCAACTTATCACAAGATCTTCATAAGTTATAACGATACTCAGTAAACCACAAAAGTTAAAACTACGTAACATTGCTGAAACGTTGTTACGTAGTTCTTGGTTACTTTAATAAAACGTGCGTGTTACGTATAGTTGTACCATATAGTTGAATATATATTGTACTGCTAATTTTTATAACTTTGTTTTAAAATCGAAAAGTTATAATAAAATGCACGTCGGAATAAACACCTAAGATTTAGGATTTAATTAAAAGGCCAATAAAATTCAAACAAAAAAGAGTAAAAAAAATTGTCACTATGATGCGACTAGAAAACCTATTTATAGATATTTTTCAACTAAATGTATGCTATATTTCTATATATCTAAACATAAAATATATTTAAAATTATGCTCTATCTGGATAGCTCATAGTTTTCTAACTATAAAGTCTATTTTCATCTATTACTAGCCCAAATTTTATTGGACCAAGTTATTATAAATATACTTATTATTTCTCAAATATCATTTTCAAATAAGTATATAAAATGCATATTAAGTTATAGTAACATATAACAAAATGTATTATAATAACGCATAAGCCGGATTTAAATCAAGTACAACTAAAAAAATTATCAAAATAAAATTAATAGTCAGATATAAAAATTATTCAGAAATTTATGAAATGCTGTTGTTTTGATAATACAATTTAAAAGATTTTTTTTTAAAAAACTCAATACGTTATTACTCGAAAACATTTTATATTAATGTAATAAACGTATGTTTTACTTTTAATCCTTTTATTTTTAATTCATACGTCCCTGCTTTATGTATTTTGAGAGAAAAACCTTTATTATTTTATTTTGTTGAATATTACGAATGTATGCTAATCTGACTAAGTAACTAGATATAAAACAAATAAGATCAGTATTATCAAATATCCAGTTCTAAAATTTTTCTCATTTATTTCTTCCTCGTGAGAATAACTGTTACATATATGTGATAACTGTACCTTTATATTATAAGTAAATTATTTTGATCATGCTTTATATATATATATATATATATATATATATATATATATATATATATATATATACATTTATATATATGCATATATGATCATTTTAACTATTTTTATGTGATGTGGAAGTAATCTGTATTTTCTTCGAGACTTCATATGTATATTTTAGTATCGCAACAAGTAGTATAATATAGTCAAATGTATAATAAAAATTCCATATATTATATATTTACGTTATATAATGAAAAATCTTGTAAATTATTTTGTCTGAAATAAAAAAGCTTTAATAACATTGAATACAGTTTATTCGTGTTTAGATAAACTGAGCTTTTTATGAAAATTAAAAACCTCAAGAAGACTATAATAGATAGCCTGCAAAAAGATTTTGCAATCCTGTGAGTCATAAAATTAATATAATGTTAATGAATAAGCTTTATCTATCAAAAAACATTAAGATCAATAATCAAAAAGTCAACATATGTCAATTTTTTTATAAAGCTACAAAATATAGATCATTTGTAAATTAATTTCTATTCAAATGGAAAAAAGTAAATGTATGATGAATTTAAAAAAGCTCTGAAAATTTAAATTTAAACAATCAATCACAAAACCATTTTTTGCTAATTATTTTATTGTCATTAGAATGAAAAATGAATAATATAAATTTATTATAAAAATGACACACATTTCCATTCAGTAATTTATAGTATTCATAAACTTAAATAACATTCGACTATATATAGCATCTTAAAATAAGATGATTCTTAAATCAAAATAGATCTAACTAAAAGCATAAATAAAAAAATGATTTTTAACTTCAAATAGAAGTTAAACAAAATTCTAATAAGAAAAACGCTATATCCACACTGAGATATATATAAATGTTATGTCAAATTTCCAGATCGTACTACATTTTCATGGTGTCCAAAGCAACAGTTAAAACTTTTGTTAATTTTGGGTCAGCTCGATTCTTCGCTTTTGTATTTTTATTTTTCTTAGGTGTAGCTTTTTTTGATTGCTGTTTTGGTGATTGATTGACTTTTATAACTTCTTTTTGGAGTTTATTTAATTGATTATTTACTTCAGCTACTTTTCCATTTTTATCTGTTTTAAGCTACAATTTAGATAGGTAATTTATTATAATTTGTATCAATATATCATCTTACTTTTTATATAATTTTGTGCAGACATGAAAAAATTATAGCTCTCTGGCATTAGCAAATAATTTTCAGGAAAGTACTTCATAGCAAGTTTTTTAATATTATTTATGGAATTTTCATCTTAATATTACACAACATCCTATACATACAATTTCTATTTTGATAAATAATAAAACTGAAATAGTTATTGTGAGTAAATGAAATGAATCCCTATGTATAGTATCTTATAAGATAGCAAATATTGCACACAAATAATTGATATAATACCTTTTTAAGCTGAACGGTTAGCACTTTAGCTTTAGATTTAGCTTTAAGACTTTTTGCTCCAGCTACTTTGAATACATTATTATTACTAGATTTTTTCAACTGCTTAACAATTTTCTTATTAACTTTTTTCTGCTTCCCCATTTTTAGCTTCTTTATTTAGACCTAAAACAGTGTTTCATTTTAAAAACAGCATAACAAACTTTAGTCATTGAATAAATATTAATCAGAGTTATTAAATCCAGTTACAAATCAGAAATATTTAAATAAACTCATTTATCTAAGCTATCAATATCCGTGTCTTTACATTTTCTTTTAGCATCAACTGAATCCTCTAATAAATTATCACTTATTTTCCGTTTAGCACTGTTTTCATTAAACAGTATTTCAGTTGTTAATTGAAAACTAACACGCATCATTTCTTTGTTTGGTGAAACATTGCGCACAAAGAAAACCTCCTGCAAATTGTCTTTTAGCTCAAATCCCAAATGTTTTTCAGCTAATTTCTTTGCAAGATCCGCATGTTGGTCTTCAGCTTTGATGAAGCAGTAAACATGAACTACAGGCATTATTAAATTTGGTTTTTCTAATAATTCGGTATCACATTGAAATAACCCATTGAAAACATCCAGAAATTCAACAGCACTTGCCGGTAAATTAATAGTCATGTGAATATTATTTGAAAAGTTGCTTATCCATTGCTGTTTTAAATCACTTTTAACATCATTTTTAATAAAATCTCTTGCATCCTTGTTGAAAGATTGTATATTAATTTTATTTTTTTCAGCATTCTTAATGAGCCACTTGTAACTATTCGGATTCAAATCATTTGCCAAAACTCTACATTTCTTCTTTCCTGCAGGTATGCTGAATGGTCCCACACCAGCACAAACATCATACAAAATATCTCCTGAGCTCAACTTTTTTGTTATTCTTTCATGTTCACTACTAAGTCGTGGATTCCAATACACACAACTAAAATCAAATTCAAATTGGATTCCATGCTCCTTCACTTGGACCAAATAATTCTCTTCTCCACAAAGCAGCTCCATTTGAAAATTTCTGTATGTGTTATCGATGTTCTGTGTTTTGTTAACTACAGTTTTACAATTTGCACATTTATTCAACAATACTTCGCCTATCAAAGACTTAAATGGAATTAAATGATCTCTAAGATTCAAATGTACTATGTGACCTATTCTTGAGTAACTTGTCAGTCCTTCTTGGTCAGGAGGTAACACCGATTTCAGAATTTCATCCGCTTTCCAATTTTCATATTTCAAGTCAAGATTTTGATAAGAAAAATAATTTTCATTTATATCATGTTGTAACAAAGCTTCTGTTTCAAGATCATTGAATGATCTGACAATATTTGGATTGAGTAGAACTATTTTTTTATTATCAGATGAACAAACGGGTTTCAAGTTGTCCATTTTTAACAAGTATTTCTTAAGACTTGGTAAAATCTTTGACCAAGGTGCTTCCACAGAAGTTATGTCTATTGTAGGAACAGATATTGATTTGCTAAAAGCATCACGATTTAATATAGTCATTCCACGCACAGTTTCGGGAGGCATTAAAACAGACATTTTTCGTTTGATAAATAAAGAAAAATCAGACGTCAGTAAAATAATGCGAGACGATAGTGAAATAGTCATAAATTCACTTTTTCCACATATATATATTGTAAAGAAACACGGAAGTTTTAAGAGTGTTTAATATGTATATATCAAGATTGTTAAATTAAAATACAGATAAACAAATTAGATTAACCTTACTTTTAGAATATTGTTAATTCAACAGAATGGACTCGTGCTGACCTGCTGCTCCAAGAACGGTACTTTTTTCACTATGATCGTTATCGTACTAATTCGGTCACTACTGACTACATTCGGTCACTAACTGACTACAAATCCGAGCTCTATGGAATTATCGACGACGCAACGGACAAATAACGTCAATGAAGTTTGACACTAACGGCCACCAGATTTGTGCATCTACGATATCTAATCTTGCAACCAGGGCCTTTTCACTTAGAACAAAATGCTCGTTCAGAAGGAATACTTAGGGGTCCATTTGTAGTCGCACATTTGGCGCTAGTGAGCCGATGAAAAAGTATTTTCAAATGTTTTATTTTGGTTAGTAAGAAACGTCAGTGTAAGTTTACAAAATGGCGATGCTTGTTCGTTTGTGTTTCTATATTTATTCATCAGAAATTGCTCTCAAATGCATAATCCTTTGACAATATGAATAGAACAGCTTCAAACTCATATGGAGGACATAATTACTACATTACTAGGTAGTGCATTGACATATTAGTCTAAACATAATACACTTTAAGGAAAGAGGTCAGTTCTAGGAAATTGTGTAGAAATCAAGAATACGCTTTTACAAGAAAGACATAATACATGATTATAAAGCTGTTCCAGCTGTTTAAAATTGGATTACCACTTCACACGGATCTGAATATACTTGGGAGAAAATGAATTGCTTAAGAATGTCAAATTTTACACGGGATGATTATTAGTTAATGAGAGTTAAGAATGACAGACGATGTAATGAACTAACACTATAATGCATTATTCACTAAATTTCAATACATATTTATATTAATAAGTAGAAAAAAGTGTAGAAGTTATTCCAGTAGATTAGATGTGATATATATTATATATAAACCGGTGTATTGCAGTGTATTCGTTGATTTATATTTCGATTTGATTGTATATTTATTATAATATAATATTATCTAGTATATTTTTGTTATTATTGTATTATTACAAAACATAATAGGATTGTAATACCAAATTTAGTTTCGAATACCCGTGCATTAAAAATGATTAATTTTCATTTCAAATTTTGCGCCATTAATTTGAATGCCAAAAGCAGCGCCATCACGTCGAGCGGAGGACCCTTTAAGTATTCCTTCTGAACGTAAAAATCGGGCGAGAGAAGCGTCTATATGAACACGGGGTATTCTAATATTGTCTAGGCTTGCAACCCTTTTGATAAAATCGATTCAGGCGGGCTAAAACATGGAAGAAATTTTTTTCACTTTTCTGCTATTATCAAAGAAACGGGCTGGAAGATCGTCGAGCAAAATTGACAAACGCTAGTCTTTGTCGGGATACATCGAATGACTTTTAAATTTTTGAAATCGGCCCAGCCATTTTCGAGATAACGTCGACGAAATATGAAAAAATCAGTTCACATATACACTAACTTTAAACATATGAACATATTGATTTTAACATATGAAAAAATCAGTTCACACACATATACTTTTTCCAACTTTAGTCTCATTCGATTCAGAATGGCTTGAAACGTCGAGAAAACATAAAAACTAGCGAATCGGAAACATAAAATCATAGATATAAGAAGAGATAAACTCATAGATAGACTTCTACTTCGAGAAGATTTTTTCTATATATATCGATATGTTATCGAAATCGATACATAATATTTTTGACATGCAAAGTTAGGTTTAGTCGTGTTCTAACCTCAAATTTTTTCTCTTTATTTATTTCCATCGTTAAATATGTCAATATTAATCAAAAGTTTAAATCAAACATCTAGATTAGTTTCTCCACATGCTGCTGCAATTAATGCAGGTTACAATATAATAATTACTTTTGAAAATTAAAGTATATATTACTTATACCATTTTTTTAATAGTTTACATAAGAGAAGCTAGTAAGAAAACTGGAGGTAGTACTAGAAATCAAAAGGGTCACGCAAGGCCAAAACATCGTGGATGGAAGGTTCAAGATGGGCATACAGTCACAGCAGGAACTTTATTAGCGACACAACTAACACTGAGATTTCATCCTGGCTTAAATGTAAACATTAGTTTAAGAATATTAAATTACTTAAAAGTATTGCATTGGAACACAAAAATTCAATACAATCATCTAATTTCAATAAGCTAGTTTATCCCTTTGTGATTATATTAAGAAGATCACTTTTGCCGTCATCTTAATTATTGCATTTAAATGCAATTTTATTTCATTGCATACACAGGCATTGTAATGCTAAATTTATATATGAATGGACTGTTTTGCAGTTCATATAAAATTAATAACATTATAATTAATTTAATGATCTTTTTTGACTAGTTTTTAATTAGTTTGCATACTAATAATGTGACCAAACGTCCCGGGTTTTTCTGAGAGCAATAATTGTCCCGGAGTGTCCCCTTCGAAACGTTCTATCAAATTGAATCTTTGTAATTACTTAATAATAAAGTTACCCATGAAATATCTAAAAAAAAATACATACAACGAATATGCTTATATCAAACAATATGTTGCCGAAGTCAAAATTTCAAAGGCAGGTTAATATAATCCAAATATTATATAACATAATTGAATATTAAGTTCTTATTAAAAGTCAGTAATTTTGATTAAAAAAAAGTGATTTATTTAAAAATACCTGATTTGTCTTGCATTCTTAAATAGTATTTGTTGCTTTAAATCATATTTAAATTACTCTAAATCATATTTATTTAGCATAACTAGAAGTAACACGTCTAAAAATATGTTCACTAAACTTAAAGTTAATTCTTGACTTATTACTTATTAATTTCTCAATTATTAATGTTACTTATCATATTTAGGTTGGACTAGGTAAAAATGGAACATTATTTGCAATGGAACATGGCAAAGTTCTTGTAACATGTGAAAAATTTGATCCGAATTGGGAACACACTTGGGTTCAAAGAATCTATGCTGAACGAAGAGGAACAACAATTTATAAAAAATACTTTCATGTGATACCTGAGCCACAGCATAATAGGTTTAAGTTAGTTGATTCAATATAGAAATGATTTAATTATTATTTGTAGTTTGTGATATACCTAAATAAAAAGATCTATTATGAAGTGGTAATTTAATATTGCAATATTTCAAAATATAGGATGATATCTTTTATGATATTTCGTAAGAAATATAAGCCAGAGATAGATTTATATTTTTAACTTTCAGGAATATTTTAGTAAAGTGAATATCACCTAATTAATAGTATATAAATTAATAATTATATAAATCAAATATAATACTCTTTGCTTTTAATAAATATAAGAAATTTAAGCTAGGCAAAATTTCAACAATCACAATTGAACGGTTACACCCTCG
Source organism: Ctenocephalides felis (assembly GCF_003426905.1). NCBI lineage: Eukaryota > Metazoa > Arthropoda > Insecta > Siphonaptera > Pulicidae > Ctenocephalides > Ctenocephalides felis. The sequence goes on along the minus strand of NW_020539725.1, from coordinate 9,257,666 downwards.
ACAATAATATATAATAAATAATATAATATTTATTATATTCTAATATTGGTGCACACCTCAGTTAATATAAAATAGTGTAAAAAATGAAGTTTAGTCAAAAAAATCACTAAGAAACGTCGTTGAATATTAAACTTTACCTTTAATTTGAGTAAACTGAGTAAAATATTCTAAGCAATTTTACAACACAATCACTAACAAAATTATATTTTTTAAAATGATATTCGCAAATTAAAACGGCAAAATATGTTATCACAAATTTAGAGAGATAGTTATGACTGTTTATAACTATGGTTATAACGTTATATACATATATGCATTAATGTCGTGGTTTCCAATCTTTGAGGCGCGCCCGTTGGGTGGAGCAAGGGGGGCGTACAGCTGTTCCCAAAATACTATTTTCGAAAATAAAATCAAACGAAATTAAACTAGTTGGTATTGGTATTTTGCCTTGAGGCAAGTTACATAAACTTATCGATACGTGTAAATAATCGACTTAATCAATAAAAAATAAATTAATTTATGAGTGATTAAAAGTATTCCGAGTGGATTTATCATGCATATATCATCGAAAACGAACGAACGAACACGGAATATTTTCTAAAAGCAAATTTTCAAATTCAACAATTTCTATAATTGAAGCAGTTTCCATAGGACTCTAACAAATTAGTATGATCATTAAGACCAAGTACTCTATCGTTATACCAAGTAAATCGTCTAATTTTAATTTTAACAAACGTCAAAAAAACTACCCATTTTCTCAAACTTTGATAATTAAATTGCTTGTCGTAAGGCCGTAATATTTGAGTAAGTTCTATAAGACCATGATATATATCGCCAAAAACAGTTCCATGAAAATCGGCGTAAATTTTTTTTCAATCGTTAATTACAAGAAAACAGTTCGGTAGATTTATTAAACCTAAAACTAATCAGTATCATTCCCAATTAATACGATTCGAACAGTTTTTGATTTATTAAAATCGATTCGGTAGTATGAGCTTAAATGCGAACGAAAAGTTTAACACTTTTTTCCAAATTATAAAGAAACGGTTCGGCAGATCTTCGCACAAAACTGAGAAACGATAGTCCTCATTGAGATACATCAAGTGGCTTTTAAATTTCTGAAATCGGTTCAGGCATTTTTGAGCAAATGTCGATGAAAGGTTTGACAAATGCCAAAAAAACTATACTAATTTTTGCAAATTTTGAAGAATTTTTAAAATTAAACGACTTTTCGTAAGTTCGTAATATTTAGTATGATCTATAGGACTATGGTATCTACCGTCAAAAAAAAATTCATAAAAATCGTCGAAAAAATTTTTTTTAACACTTTGTTACAAGAAATAAACCTTTGGATAACCATTGGATTCCCAACCAATCTTTCTATCTTTTGAAAGGTTGTTGAATTTTTAAAATCGATTCAGAATTGCGGGCTAAAACGTGGACAAAAAAAAACTCCACTTTTCTGCTATTTACAGAGAAACGGCTTGGCCGATCGTCGCACAAAACTGACAAACAATAATCCTCATCGAGATACATCGAATGGCTTTCAAATTTTTTAAGTCGGTCCAGCCGTTTTTGAGAAAAAGTCGATTTACGGCAAAAAATCTGTTCACATAGACACACACACACATACTTTTTCCAAATTTGGTCTCATTCGATTCAGAATGGCTTGAAACATCGAGAAAACATAAAATTAGCAAATCGGATTTTTGATAAAAACAAACTTCTCCATCGGGAAAGTTAAAAGTGAATGAATAATTATTTTACATAATATTGCATATTAATATGTAGTTTGATAATTTTATTATTATCAGTTGAGCATTTATGAAATTCAATTAAGGGAGAGTATTTATAAAAAAAATAAGTGGGGCCCAACAATTATTTTTGATAAGATCGCGGGAGCGGTAAGAAAAGGTTGGACTCTACTGTAGTAACGAATAAGATTTCTAAAACGCACAGAAATGTAAATAATAACATAACCTTATAACATCAACTAATATAACCTTAATTTATTAAGTGGCTTATTAAAATTTCTTTGTAAATGATTAGAGCTCTTTCAGTTTCACTCTTTTAGTGCACATAATTATATTTTATTCGACAATTTGCGAAAATGGAAGAACAATCAGAATCCATAAATATAAAAAATCTTCTCAAATCTCGAAAACCAATATTATTTAAAAACTACATAAATTCATGGCCGATTATAAAGTTCACGATGGAAGACTGGTATACAAAATTCAAAGGAAAAATATTACCGATTCGTATTGGGCACAAAAAGCATTATACACAACAATGGGAGCGATCATGCAAAATTGTTGACATGAATTTCAAAGATTTCATAAAAGATTTTCAGGATTCAGAAGATAAATGGGGATATTTTGATTATAAACATATGAATACATGGTTTGAAGAAGATATGAGCAATATGTTTGATTGGAAGATTTTTGGTGTTGAAGAAATTGGTTGTCGAGATAGTACATTGTGGATAGGTACGCCTGGTGCCCATACCCCGTGTCATTATGATGCTTATAGTTTTAACTTGGTAGCACAAATCTCTGGACGGTATGTATTTTTATTTTTTACATATTTGTAATACAATAATAAAGGCCACAAAACTATAATTATTCTCATCAGATGTTCAAATATCTACATTTATAAAAAAAAATTTAAGCAAATTTACAAAAAAAAGTGATAACTATACATTTACTTAATACAATTAGTATTATAAATCCAAACAATTTTCCTAAATTATTTAAAAATATGAGTGAGAGTAATTTATTCTATAGAGCATTGATAGCTAAGATCAAGCCATTTTTACTATTCAATGATATATAATAATTAATAATAAATGGTTATAATATTTAGAGAATATGACAAAAATGAACAAATATGTTATATGTAGTTTATTGTTATACATATACATATATTAAATGTTAAATATGAACAATACAACACTCAGATTTTTAACACACACTTTTGGTAACTACAGACGTTTCGAGACCATGGCATGCATGCCTCATATTCAGTGTAATTTCAAAAACAGTTACTTATATACTACACATTCTTTGATATTTTATTTAAATTACATTTAATTTTTGAAAATACAAAAAACACCAATTATTTCTTACTAAGCTTAACACAGTAAAATGTAAGAGATAGTTGGTGTTTTTTGTATTTTCAAATATTAAATGTAATTTAAATAAAATATTAAAGAGCGTGTTAGTATATAATAACTGTTTTGAAATTACACTGAAGATGAGGCATGCATACCATGGCCTCGAAATGTCTGTAATTACCAAATAAAGTGTGTGTTAAAAATCTGAGTGTTGTATTGTTCATATTTAACATTTAATATATGTATATGTATAACCATAAACTACATATAACATATTGGTTCATTTTTGTCATATTCTTTAAATATTATAACCATTTATTATTAATTATTATATATCATTGAATAGTAAAAATGGCTTGATCTTAGCTATCAATGCTCTATAGAATAAATTACTCTCCCTCATACTTTTGAATAATTTAGGAAAATCGTTTGGATTCATAATACTAATTGTATTAAGTACATGTATAGTTATAACTTTTTTTGTAAATTTTCTTAGAATTCTTTTTATAAATTTAGATATTTATACATCTGCTGAGAATACTTATAGTTTTGTGGCATTTTTTATTGTATTACAAATATGTAAAAATAAAAATACATACCGTCCAGAGATTTGTGCTACTAAGTTAAAACTATAAGCATCATAATGACACGGGGTATGGGCACCAGGCGTACCTATCCACAATGTACTATCTCGACAACCAATTTCTTCAACACCAAAAATCTTCCAATCGAACATATTGCTCATATCTTCTTCAAACCATGTATTCATATGTTTATAATCAAAATCCCCATTTATCTTCTGAATCCTGAAAATCTTTTATGAAATCTTTGAAATTCATGTCAACAATTTTGCATGATCGCTCCCATTGTTGTGTATAATGCTTTTTGTTCCCAATACGAATCGGTAATATTTTTCCTTTGAATTTTGTATACCAGTCTTCCATCGTGAACTTTATAATCGGCCATGAATTTATGTAGTTTTTAAATAATATTGGTTTTCGAGATTTGAGAAGATTTTTTATATTTATGGATTCTGATTGTTCTTCCATATTCGCAGATTGTCGATTAAAATATAATTATGTGCAATAAAGGGTGAAACTGAAAGAGCTTTAATCATTTACAAAGAAATTTTAATAAGCCACTTAATAAATTAAGGTTATATTAGTTGATGTTATAAGGTTATGTTATTATTTACATTTCTGTGTGTTTTAGAAATTTTATGCGTTAGTACAGTAGAGTCCAACCTTTTCGTACCGCTCCCGCGATCTTATCAAAAATAATTGTTGGGCCCCACTTATTTTTTTTATAAATACTCTCCCTTAATTGAATTTCATAAATGCTCAACTGATAATAATAAAATTATCAAACTACATATTAATATGCAATATTATGTAAAATAATTATTCATTCACTTTTAACTTTCCCGATGGAGAAGTTTGTTTTTATCAAAAAATCCGATTTGCTATTTTATGTTTTTCTCGATGTTTCAAGCCATTCTGAATCGAATGAGACAAATTTGGAAAAAGTATGTGTGTGTGTGTCTATGTGAACAGATTTTTTTGCCGTAAATCGACTTTTTCTCAAAACGGCTGGACCGACTTAAAAAAATTTGAAAGCCATTCGATGTATCTCGATGAGGATTATTGTTTGTCAGTTTGTGCGACGATCGGCCAAGCCGTTTCTCTGTAAATAGCAGAAAAGTGGAGTTTTTTTTTTGTCCACGTTTTAGCCCGCAATTCTGAATCGATTTTAAAAATTCAACAACCTTTCAAAAGATAGAAAGATTGGTTGGGAATCCAATGGTTATCCAAAGTTTTATTTCTTGTAACAAAGTGTTAAAAAAAATTTTTTTCGACGATTTTTATGAATTTTTTTTGACGGTAGATACCATAGTCCTATAGATCATACTAAATATTACGAACTTACGAAAAGTCGTTTAATTTTAAAAATTCTTCAAAATTTGCAAAAATTAGTATAGTTTTTTTTGGCATTTGTCAAACCTTTCATCGACATTTGCTCAAAAATGCCTGAACCGATTTCAGAAATTTAAAAGCCACTTGATGTATCTCAATGAGGACTATCGTTTCTCAGTTTTGTGCGAAGATCTGCCGAACCGTTTCTTTATAATTTGGAAAAAAGTGTTAAACTTTTCGTTCGCATTTAAGCTCATACTACCGAATCGATTTTAATAAATCAAAAACTGTTCGAATCGTATTAATTGGGAATGATACTGATTAGTTTTAGGTTTAATAAATCTACCGAACTGTTTTCTTGTAATTAACGATTGAAAAAAATTTACGCCGATTTTCATGGAACTGTTTTTGGCGATATATATCATGGTCTTATAGAACTTACTCAAATATTACGGCCTTACGACAAGCAATTTAATTATCAAAGTTTGAGAAAATGGGTAGTTTTTTTGACGTTTGTTAAAATTAAAATTAGACGATTTACTTGGTATAACGATAGAGTACTTGGTCTTAATGATCATACTAATTTGTTAGAGTCCTATGGAAACTGCTTCAATTATAGAAATTGTTGAATTTGAAAATTTGCTTTTAGAAAATATTCCGTGTTCGTTCGTTCGTTTTCGATGATATATGCATGATAAATCCACTCGGAATACTTTTAATCACTCATAAATTAATTTATTTTTTATTGATTAAGTCGATTATTTACACGTATCGATAAGTTTATGTAACTTGCCTCAAGGCAAAATACCAATACCAACTAGTTTAATTTCGTTTGATTTTATTTTCGAAAATAGTATTTTGGGAACAGCTGTACGCCCCCCTTGCTCCACCCAACGGGCGCGCCTCAAAGATTGGAAACCACGACGACATTAATGCATATATGTATATAACGTTATAACCATAGTTATAAACAGTCATAACTATCTCTCTAAATTTGTGATAACATATTTTGCCGTTTTAATTTGCGAATATCATTTAAAAAATATAATTTTGTTAGTGATTGTTTGTAAAATTGCTTAGAATATTTTACTCAGTTTACTCAAATTAAAGGTAAAGTTTAATATTCAACGACGTTTCTTAGTGATTTTTTGACTAAACTTCATTTTTTACACTATTTTATATTAACTGAGGTGTGCACCAATATTAGAATAAATAAATATTATATTATTTATTATATATTATTGTCGAGGGTGTAACCGTTCAATTGTGATTGTTGAAATTTTGCCTAGCTTAAATTTCTTATATTTATTAAAAGCAAAGAGTATTATATTTGATTTATATAATTATTAATTTATATACTATTAATTAGGTGATATTCCTTTACTAAAATATTCCTGAAAGTTAAAAATATAAATATCTCTGGCTTATATTTCTTACGAAATATCATAAAAGATATCATCCTATATTTTGAAATATTGCAATATTAAATTCCACTTCATAATAGATCTTTTTATTTAGGTATATCACAAACTACAAATAATAATTAAATCATTTCTATATTGAATCAACTAACTTAAACCTATTATGCTGTGGCTCAGGTATCACATGAAAGTATTTTTTTTAAATTGTTGTTCCTCTTCGTTCAGCATAGATTCTTTGAACCCAAGTGTGTTCCCAATTCGGATCAATTTTTCACATGTTACAAGAACTTTGCCATGTTCCATTGCAAATAATGTTCCATTTTTACCTAGTCCAACCTAAATATGATAAGTAACATTAATAATTGAGAAATTAATAAGTAATAAGTCAAGAATTAACTTTAAGTTTAGTGAACATATTTTTAGACGTGTTACTTCTAGTTATGCTAAATAAATATGATTTAGAGTAATTTAAATATGATTTAAAGCAACAAATACTATTTAAGAATGCAAGACAATCAGGTATTTTTAAATAAATCACTTTTTTTTAATCAAAATTACTGACTTTTAATAAGAACTAATATTCAATTATGTTATATAATATTTGGATTATATTAACCTGCCTTTGAAATTTTGACTTCGGCAACATATTGTTTGATATAAGCATATTCGTTGTATGTATTTTTTTTTAGATATTTCATGGGTAACTTTATTATTAAGTAATTACCAAATTCAATTTGATAGAACGTTTCGAAGGGGACACTCCGGGACAATTATTGCTCTCAGAAAAACCCGGGACGTTTGGTCACATTATTAGTATGCAAACTAATTAAAAACTAGTCAAAAAAGATCATTAAATTAATTATTGTTATTAATTTTATATGAACTGCAAAACAGTCCATTCATATATAATTTAGCATTACAATGCCTGTGTATGCAATGAAATAAAATTGCATTTAAATGCAATAATTAAGATGACGGCAAAAGTGATCTTCTTAATATAATCACAAAGGGATAAACTAGCTTATTGAAATTAGATGATTGTATTGAATTTTTGTGTTCCAATGCAATACTTTTAAGTAATTTAATATTCTTAAACTAATGTTTACATTTAAGCCAGATGAATCTCAGTGTTAGTTGTGTCGCTAATAAAGTTCCTGCTGTGACTGTATGCCCATCTTGAACCTTCCATCCACGATGTTTTGGCCTTGCGTGACCCTTTTGATTTCTAGTACTACCTCCAGTTTTCTTACTAGCTTCTCTTATGTAAACTATTAAAAAAATGGTATAAGTAATATATACTTTAATTTTCAAAAGTATTATTATATTGTAACCTGCATTAATTGCAGCAGCATGTGGAGAAACTAATCTAGATGTTTGATTTAAACTTTTGATTAATATTGACATATTTAACGATGGAAAAATAAAGAGAAAAATTTGAGGTTAGAACACGACTAAACCTAACTTTGCATGTCAAAAATATTATGTATCGATTTCGATAACATATCGATATATATAGAAAAATCTTCTCGAAGTAGAAGTCTATCTATGAGTTTATCTCTTCTTATATCTATGATTTTATGTTTCCGATTCGCTAGTTTTTATGTTTTCTCGACGTTTCAAGCCATTCTGAATCGAATGAGACTAAAGTTGGGAAAAAGTATATGTGTGTGAACTGATTTTTTCATATGTTAAAATCAATATGTTCATATGTTTAAAGTTAGTGTATATGTGAACTGATTTTTTCATATTTCGTCGACGTTATCTCGAAAATGGCTGGGCCGATTTCAAAATTTAAAGTCATTCGATGTATCCCGACAAAGACTAGCGTTTGTCAATTTGCTCGACGATCTTCCAGCCCGTTTCTTTGATAATAGCAGAAAAGTGAAAAAAATTTCTTCCATGTTTTAGCCCGCCTGAATCGATTTTATCAAAAGGGTTGCAGCCTAGACAATATTAGAATACCCCGTGTTCATATAGACGCTTCTCTCGCCCGATTTTACGTTCGAGGAATACTTAAGGGTCCTCCGCTCGACGTGATGGCGCTGCTTTTGGCATTCAAATTAATGGCGCAAAATTTGAAATGAAAATTAATCATTTTTAATGCA
>NW_020539725.1:9216731-9248112 GCF_003426905.1 Ctenocephalides felis | reverse complement strand
TTGGAAGTTTGACAGATTTCAAGTTTTGCAGCTTCAATCTTTCGGTCTGTGATATCACCGCGAGGTCATCTGCAAAACTTTTGTTGTGGTGATTCTTCTTCCTTCCTTTATCAAACTATCAAAAGCCACTAATCAATTAAAATATTAAATCGTTTTCATTTTTTTAAAAGCGATCAGAACAACATATTCTAATATTCTGTGAGCTATGTTTACTATCGTCTATTCTAACCTAGAACTTTTCTCCAAAAGGGCAACTCAGCGGTGAACCACTCTTCATTTTTATGTGTAGACTATATACTTCACATATGTATATCGAATAGTGTTGGCATATATATATATATATATATTATATATATATATATATATGCCAAAAGTTCACTATATTTGATATATATATATATATATTATATATATATATGCCAAAAAAGTTCACTATATTTGAATCTATAACCTCAAGTAAAAATTTTATATCACATTCTGAATGATATCGAGCTGGCCGAGGTTGAGATCGAATTAACTAGTTTGAGCTAGCCAACGTTCTTAACCATTACACCACGACGAGCTTAAAGAATAAACTGTAAAAATATACAAAAAATACATTTTCAATGTATAAAGCAAAGTTTTTTTTAAAAAAAAAAACTACAACAAAAACTTCCATAACTAGAATTAAATTATCGGTTAATAATTTATCAGAAATCCTACATTATTTTTCTTGATTTTAGAAATCATTTTTTTATGTAGGTAATCTTTCTATTATAATTAAATAATTCTTTGTTATCAATACGAAGCTTGACAACATTAATGTATAACATCAAGTCATTTTAAGTGAAAGCATTTGATTCTGAAAAAAATCTATGTGAAAAATAAAGTTAATTTATGGGGTTAATTATAAATTTAAAATAGTTGAAACATATCTCTTTGAACCAAACTAAATTGAAATCGAAATAAAAATAACGTTTTCTTATATATTTTTTTCAGAAACAATACTTCCACTTTAAATGGTTATGATAGTAACAAAAAAGGTCTCCATAATAAATATTGGCAATTAATAGTCAGTCTAATACTATTGATTCAAATAATTAATCTAATCTTTAATGTGTTCAATATCTAAAAATGTGTAATCTCTAATGCGCCAGGTGTTGCATAGTGTAATTGGCGGAAACGTAATTGCCGGATCGACACCGTTGCCAGCAATCGGAGGACAAAATTCATCGGAAGACAACGATTCAGACAATTGGGGCCACAAAGGACTAACATTAGGAATTATTGCAGCTGCTTGTTTGATATCGACTGCAACTGATTGTTTGGGACCCGTCCTTGAATTAAATGTAAGATAATATAATGATTATGGAAAAAAATATTTGCAATATACTTCGTAAGCAAAACACCAAGTACTATGAGATTTAATAATTTTTCATTCAAAGTAGGGAGTCATATCTTTAAAATGCTTCTTTAGTTTTCAAAAAGGAAACAGCAAAAGAAAAAATTCTGAACCGATTTTGAAAATTTAAAAACTGTACGAAAAACTGCAGTTGAGGATAGTACCAAGTAGTTGTTTTTAGTAAAAATCGGTAAAGATGTTACTTTGTAATTAATTGTTGAAGTTTTACGATTTTGGTTAAAAGTTAATGGTGTTAACAAACATCCTAAAATTTTATAGGCTGCAAGAAAAGGCTTAACTATAAAAATCAATTAAAGTTTGATGCAATGGCGTCAAACTTTTAAACTTCTATCATAACAATTTTAAAAGTTGCTTAATTTTAAAATCAAGTCGTCAATTTGTTATTTAGTCATATTGTAATATTTTGCAAATTTCCTTAACACATTCACTTCTAAGCATGTGTTGCTTATACTTCCCTATGTACTAAACTGTTTTATTCGTATTCGTATAAAATAAAACCATTTATGGATATTTTATCTGGAAATTTAAAAAAAAAAACTTCTAAAACAAATGAACAGGACAATTTCTATTTGAAATAATTACAGTACCAAATTTCAATTCAATCATTTTATTTTACTTAAAATATTAAAGTCTGGTTATTGACAACGGTCTCGCAGCATGTGCGTGCACATCAGTGAATGTGTTAGGGCAAAAGGCTACTTGCACCTGGTTATTCACTTTTATCAATTCACAAAAAGTTTTTCGTGATAGCCCGTCATAATTCATGTATATTTTTCATTTTACCAAAATTGAAATAGTTAAAAAAGATTTAATTTCTAAAATCTATAAGGCAGACCTGCTTAACTTTTTATTTCAGGGAGTACTGGCTGCCGTACCATTGGCCTACATTCTTCCTGGTTTAGCGTATCTTCGCCTGGAGCAAGGCGGAATATTCGCCAGGCACAAATTGCCAGCCCTAGGGCTCGCCTTGTTCGGCCTATTTGTGGCCCTACTTGGTCTAGCCTTTTTATTTGTTAACTTTGACACTGTTGATACTTGCACGCACGGTAAAGTTATGAAATACTGCCTGCACAATGAAACTTTGAGCACAACAATGACAACCATCATCAAAGGGAGGCCATAGGAACATAAGACGCCCATATCGAAATTTGTGCCAGATTAATAAATTATAAAGTTTTAAATTATGTTATCATCGATCATATTATTAGATTATGAAGATTTGAAAGCGGTAAATTAATTTTGTAAATTGTATCAAATATCCCTCCTCCCAAATTGTAAATGTGGCTTTTCAATAGCCTTTTTTCTATTTATCTCTGAATTATGAAACTAAAAACTAAAAATATATATTTCATTTCATAAGAGTAAAAGCTGTTAGTCTCCAAACTTATACATTTTGATAAAGCGAGCATTTTCATGAAAACTCATACTGCAGTATGAATAATAAAATTGTGCAAGTTATTATTTAAACAAATTAAATAAATAATTTCAAATTAATAAGATTCAATCAAAATTAGCTATATAAAATTGGATCAATTTAAAGGAATTGAGCACTCAAAAAAAATCGATCTTTACCCACTTGTAAAATGGTAATATAAGTGCCAATTATATGTTTTACTACTACTTTCCAAAACATCAATAAAATATGAGGCAATTCAAAGTTCTGAATGAAAGAATTATTTATTACTTTATTAATTCACACAAAACTATCAGAATAATATAAGTTTGGGGTTCCTAACCAGTGGCCAGTCGGATCTTACTAACAATAAGGCCTATAATAAATATTAGCAAATATTATTACTTTATAATATTAAAAGTTATAATTTATATTGTATTTTGATTTATAAAACAAATTTCGCGTTTGAATAAAATGTCTTAAGGTTTAACAACGAAATCTGTAAACAACGCATTAATACCTATCTTCCTATTTGGGTTCCTCGGTTTTTAGTTTAAACCGGTTTCGAAAACCGGGTTTTAAGAAAATTGGAATGGAATTCGAAAACCGGTTTTTTGGTAGAAAATACCAGTTGTCAATGTATCAATTGCACTTAAAAAATGAGATTGATAAAAACACTGTCGATAACCCTTATATATAAAAATTGTACATAAACAACAAATAATTGTTTTTAAAGTCTAACTGATTTTCCTGATCTTTTTTTTTTGTTCTATTATATTGCGTAAAAAATTTTACTAATAAAATTGAACAGTAAACAATTTTAGTTAAAAACTGCTTTTAATCACCATAAATTTTTTGTTGCATTTTTTTGTTCGAATTGTTCGAGCAAACAGAGTTTTTATTAAAAACTCGGAACCGGTCAAAAACAAAAATAGTATTCGAAAACCGGTTCTCTAACATGTCGGTTTTTGTATAAATCCTACTTCCAATTATTTCAAATTAATAATTGAGAAAACTAAAGAGATATGTAATATATTGAAATCTTTGCACAACAGAGCTTTCAAGTGATCACATATTGTTTCTATTTATTTTAAATAGACTGAGCGTTTGAAAAATTTTCACTTTTATGGATGTTCATATAATATTAAAATTTAAGGCATAAATGCAACCCGCAAAATGATCTTTAAACAAGTTTGTTTTTTATTTATGATAATTTTCATTGGAAAATTACAAATTGGGTTCTATTGTAAAACAAGAAACAACTGCATGATTTACAATGTTTCTAACTTGTAACGAAGACAACAGAATCCAATAATGAATACTGTTATTCTCTGTACAATACCATACAAATTGATAATTTGGATAATTAAACACTGATAAATAATATTCTTGTTATTAAGCTCTAATGAATGCGTTGTTGACCGATTTCGTTGATTTCAAAGATTAATAAAAAAAATTCATGGATCTCTTAGATATTGTTGCTCTTCAAGCGTAAAACAGCATATTGTTTTATAATTAGAAACATAATGCATATTATCGTCAAATATATAGTTTCCCATAAAAATGAGAAATAGATTTATGTTTATCTATGAAACCATCAAGCCTAACTGAATATTCGAAATCAAATAGGGTACAAGGCATATCTGAAATAGATGATATTTTCTTAAAATAATGAACTTTGGAGTTCAATCTACTTACAAATAGATTTAATTAAAACAAACAATCGCTAATGTATTAAAGAAATTTTAAATCCGTAACTGTAAGTATGTAAGAACATATTATAATAAACTATATAGGTTTGCTACTCGCTTATTGAAACGACAACTGCTCTACATAAAAAATAAAATTGAGAAAGATTTGTATTTTAGGTATTTAATTTAATTTATGGAATTTAATCACATGATAAATATTCTTGAAATTTATTTATTAAAATTAAAATATTATTTTAGGCATACCACATAGTTACTATCATTTATACTTGTTTATCCGTAGTTACTATTCAACTTATCACAAGATCTTCATAAGTTATAACGATACACAAAAGTTAAAACTACGTAACATTGCTGAAACGTTGTTACGTAGTTCTTGGTTACTTTAATAAAACGTGCGTGTTACGTATAGTTGTACCATATAGTTGAATATATATTGTACTGCTAATTTTTATAACTTTGTTTTAAAATCGAAAAGTTATAATAAAATGCACGTCGGAATAAACACCTAAGATTTAGGATTTAATTAAAAGGCCAATAAAATTCAAACAAAAAAGAGTAAAAAAAATTGTCGTTACTATGATGCGACTAGAAAACCTATTTATAGATATTTTTCAACTAAATGTATGCTATATTTCTATATATCTAAACATAAAATATATTTAAAATTATGCTCTATCTGGATAGCTCATAGTTTTCTAACTATAAAGTCTATTTTCATCTATTACTAGCCCAAATTTTATTGGACCAAGTTATTATAAATATACTTATTATTTCTCAAATATCATTTTCAAATAAGTATATAAAATGCATATTAAGTTATAGTAACATATAACAAAATGTATTATAATAACGCATAAGCCGGATTTAAATCAAGTACAACTAAAAAAATTATCAAAATAAAATTAATAGTCAGATATAAAAATTATTCAGAAATTTATGAAATGCTGTTGTTTTGATAATACAATTTAAAAGATTTTTTTTTTTAAAAAACTCAATACGTTATTACTCGAAAACATTTTATATTAATGTTATAAACGTATATGTTTTAGTTTTGATCCTTTTATTTTTAATTCATACGTCCCTGCTTTATGTATTTTGAGAGAAAAACCTTTATTATTTTATTTTGTTGAATATTACGAATGTATGCTAATCTGACTAAGTAACTAGATATAAAACAAATAAGATCAGTATTATCAAATATCCAGTTCTAAAATTTTTCTCATTTATTTCTTCCTCGTGAGAATAACTGTTATATATATGTGATAACTGTACCTTTATATTATAAGTAAATTATTTTGATCATGCTTTATATATATATATATATATATATATATATATATACATTTATATATATGCATATATGATCATTTTAACTATTTTTATGTGATGTGGAAGTAATCTGTATTTTCTTCGAGACTTCATGTGTATATTTTAGTATCGCAACAAGTAGTATAATATAGTCAAATGTATAATAAAAATTCCATATATTATATATTTACGTTATATAATGAAAAATCTTGTAAATTATTTTGTCTGAAATAAAAAAGCTTTAATAACATTGAATACAGTTTATTTGTGTTTAGATAAACTGAGCTTTTTATGAAAATTAAAAACCTCAAGAAGACTATAATAGATAGCCTGCAAAAAGATTTTGCAATCCTGTGAGTATAAAATTAATATAATGTTAATGAATAAGCTTTATCTATCAAAAAACATTTAAGATCAATAATCAAAAGTCAACATATGTCAATTTTTTATAAAAAAGATATAGATCATATGTAAATTAATTTCTATTCAAATGGAAAAAAGTAAATGCATCATGAATTTAATAAAGCACTGAAAATATAAATTTAAACAATCACAAAACCATTTTTTGCTAATTATTTTATTGTCATTAGAATGAAAAATGAATAATATAAATTTATTATAAAAATGACACACATTTCCATTCAGTAATTTATAGTATTCATAAACTTAAATAACATTCGACTATATATAGCATCTTAAAATAAGATGATTCTTAAATCAAAATAGATCTAACTAAAAGCATAAATAAAAAAATGATTTTTAACTTCAAATAGAAGTTAAACAAAATTCTAATAAGAAAAACGCTATATCCACACTGAGATATATATAAATGTTATGTCAAATTTCCAGATCGTACTACATTTTCATGGTGTCCAAAGCAACAGTTAAAACTTTTGTTAATTTTGGGTCAGCTCGATTCTTCGCTTTTGTATTTTTATTTTTCTTAGGTGTAGCTTTTTTTGATTGCTGTTTTGGTGATTGATTGACTTTTATAACTTCTTTTTGGAGTTTATTTAATTGATTATTTACTTCAGCTACTTTTCCATTTTTATCTGTTTTAAGCTACAATTTAGATAGGTAATTTATTATAATTTGTATCAATATATCATCTTACTTTTTATATAATTTTGTGCAGACATGAAAAAATTATAGCTCTCTGGCATTAGCAAATAATTTTCAGGAAAGTACTTCATAGCAAGTTTTTTAATATTATTTATGGAATTTTCATCTTAATATTACACAACATCCTATACATACAATTTCTATTTTGATAAATAATAAAACTGAAATAGTTATTGTGAGTAAATGAAATGAATCCCTATGTATAGTATCTTATAAGATAGCAAATATTGCACACAAATAATTGATATAATACCTTTTTAAGCTGAACGGTTAGCACTTTAGCTTTAGATTTAGCTTTAAGACTTTTTGCTCCAGCTACTTTGAATACATTATTATTACTAGATTTTTTCAACTGCTTAACAATTTTCTTATTAACTTTTTTCTGCTTCCCCATTTTTAGCTTCTTTATTTAGACCTAAAACAGTGTTTCATTTTAAAAACAGCATAACAAACTTTAGTCATTGAATAAATATTAATCAGAGTTATTAAATCCAGTTACAAATCAGAAATATTTAAATAAACTCATTTATCTAAGCTATCAATATCCGTGTCTTTACATTTTCTTTTAGCATCAACTGAATCCTCTAATAAATTATCACTTATTTTCCGTTTAGCACTGTTTTCATTAAACAGTATTTCAGTTGTTAATTGAAAACTAACACGCATCATTTCTTTGTTTGGTGAAACATTGCGCACAAAGAAAACCTCCTGCAAATTGTCTTTTAGCTCAAATCCCAAATGTTTTTCAGCTAATTTCTTTGCAAGATCCGCATGTTGGTCTTCAGCTTTGATGAAGCAGTAAACATGAACTACAGGCATTATTAAATTTGGTTTTTCTAATAATTCGGTATCACATTGAAATAACCCATTGAAAACATCCAGAAATTCAACAGCACTTGCCGGTAAATTAATAGTCATGTGAATATTATTTGAAAAGTTGCTTATCCATTGCTGTTTTAAATCACTTTTAACATCATTTTTAATAAAATCTCTTGCATCCTTGTTGAAAGATTGTATATTAATTTTATTTTTTTCAGCATTCTTAATGAGCCACTTGTAACTATTCGGATTCAAATCATTTGCCAAAACTCTACATTTCTTCTTTCCTGCAGGTATGCTGAATGGTCCCACACCAGCACAAACATCATACAAAATATCTCCTGAGCTCAACTTTTTTGTTATTCTTTCATGTTCACTACTAAGTCGTGGATTCCAATACACACAACTAAAATCAAATTCAAATTGGATTCCATGCTCCTTCACTTGGACCAAATAATTCTCTTCTCCACAAAGCAGCTCCATTTGAAAATTTCTGTATGTGTTATCGATGTTCTGTGTTTTGTTAACTACAGTTTTACAATTTGCACATTTATTCAACAATACTTCGCCTATCAAAGACTTAAATGGAATTAAATGATCTCTAAGATTCAAATGTACTATGTGACCTATTCTTGAGTAACTTGTCAGTCCTTCTTGGTCAGGAGGTAACACCGATTTCAGAATTTCATCCGCTTTCCAATTTTCATATTTCAAGTCAAGATTTTGATAAGAAAAATAATTTTCATTTATATCATGTTGTAACAAAGCTTCTGTTTCAAGATCATTGAATGATCTGACAATATTTGGATTGAGTAGAACTATTTTTTTATTATCAGATGAACAAACGGGTTTCAAGTTGTCCATTTTTAACAAGTATTTCTTAAGACTTGGTAAAATCTTTGACCAAGGTGCTTCCACAGAAGTTATGTCTATTGTAGGAACAGATATTGATTTGCTAAAAGCATCACGATTTAATATAGTCATTCCACGCACAGTTTCGGGAGGCATTAAAACAGACATTTTTCGTTTGATAAATAAAGAAAAATCAGACGTCAGTAAAATAATGCGAGACGATAGTGAAATAGTCATAAATTCACTTTTTCCACATATATATATTGTAAAGAAACACGGAAGTTTTAAGAGTGTTTAATATGTATATATCAAGATTGTTAAATTAAAATACAGATAAACAAATTAGATTAACCTTACTTTTAGAATATTGTTAATTCAACAGAATGGACTCGTGCTGACCTGCTGCTCCAAGAACGGTACTTTTTTCACTATGATCGTTATCGTACTAATTCGGTCACTACTGACTACATTCGGTCACTAACTGACTACAAATCCGAGCTCTATGGAATTATCGACGACGCAACGGACAAATAACGTCAATGAAGTTTGACACTAACGGCCACCAGATTTGTGCATCTACGATATCTAATCTTGCAACCAGGGCCTTTTCACTTAGAACAAAATGCTCGTTCAGAAGGAATACTTAGGGGTCCATTTGTAGTCGCACATTTGGCGCTAGTGAGCCGATGAAAAAGTATTTTCAAATGTTTTATTTTGGTTAGTAAGAAACGTCAGTGTAAGTTTACAAAATGGCGATGCTTGTTCGTTTGTGTTTCTATATTTATTCATCAGAAATTGCTCTCAAATGCATAATCCTTTGACAATATGAATAGAACAGCTTCAAACTCATATGGAGGACATAATTACTACATTACTAGGTAGTGCATTGACATATTAGTCTAAACATAATACACTTTAAGGAAAGAGGTCAGTTCTAGGAAATTGTGTAGAAATCAAGAATACGCTTTTACAAGAAAGACATAATACATGATTATAAAGCTGTTCCAGCTGTTTAAAATTGGATTACCACTTCACACGGATCTGAATATACTTGGGAGAAAATGAATTGCTTAAGAATGTCAAATTTTACACGGGATGATTATTAGTTAATGAGAGTTAAGAATGACAGACGATGTAATGAACTAACACTATAATGCATTATTCACTAAATTTCAATACATATTTATATTAATAAGTAGAAAAAAGTGTAGAAGTTATTCCAGTAGATTAGATGTGATATATATTATATATAAACCGGTGTATTGCAGTGTATTCGTTGATTTATATTTCGATTTGATTGTATATTTATTATAATATAATATTATCTAGTATATTTTTGTTATTATTGTATTATTACAAAACATAATAGGATTGTAATACCAAATTTAGTTTCGAATACCCGTGCATTAAAAATGATTAATTTTCATTTCAAATTTTGCGCCATTAATTTGAATGCCAAAAGCAGCGCCATCACGTCGAGCGGAGGACCCTTTAAGTATTCCTTCTGAACGTAAAAATCGGGCGAGAGAAGCGTCTATATGAACACGGGGTATTCTAATATTGTCTAGGCTTGCAACCCTTTTGATAAAATCGATTCAGGCGGGCTAAAACATGGAAGAAATTTTTTTCACTTTTCTGCTATTATCAAAGAAACGGGCTGGAAGATCGTCGAGCAAAATTGACAAACGCTAGTCTTTGTCGGGATACATCGAATGACTTTTAAATTTTTGAAATCGGCCCAGCCATTTTCGAGATAACGTCGACGAAATATGAAAAAATCAGTTCACATATACACTAACTTTAAACATATGAACATATTGATTTTAACATATGAAAAAATCAGTTCACACACATATACTTTTTCCAACTTTAGTCTCATTCGATTCAGAATGGCTTGAAACGTCGAGAAAACATAAAAACTAGCGAATCGGAAACATAAAATCATAGATATAAGAAGAGATAAACTCATAGATAGACTTCTACTTCGAGAAGATTTTTTCTATATATATCGATATGTTATCGAAATCGATACATAATATTTTTGACATGCAAAGTTAGGTTTAGTCGTGTTCTAACCTCAAATTTTTTCTCTTTATTTATTTCCATCGTTAAATATGTCAATATTAATCAAAAGTTTAAATCAAACATCTAGATTAGTTTCTCCACATGCTGCTGCAATTAATGCAGGTTACAATATAATAATTACTTTTGAAAATTAAAGTATATATTACTTATACCATTTTTTTAATAGTTTACATAAGAGAAGCTAGTAAGAAAACTGGAGGTAGTACTAGAAATCAAAAGGGTCACGCAAGGCCAAAACATCGTGGATGGAAGGTTCAAGATGGGCATACAGTCACAGCAGGAACTTTATTAGCGACACAACTAACACTGAGATTTCATCCTGGCTTAAATGTAAACATTAGTTTAAGAATATTAAATTACTTAAAAGTATTGCATTGGAACACAAAAATTCAATACAATCATCTAATTTCAATAAGCTAGTTTATCCCTTTGTGATTATATTAAGAAGATCACTTTTGCCGTCATCTTAATTATTGCATTTAAATGCAATTTTATTTCATTGCATACACAGGCATTGTAATGCTAAATTTATATATGAATGGACTGTTTTGCAGTTCATATAAAATTAATAACATTATAATTAATTTAATGATCTTTTTTGACTAGTTTTTAATTAGTTTGCATACTAATAATGTGACCAAACGTCCCGGGTTTTTCTGAGAGCAATAATTGTCCCGGAGTGTCCCCTTCGAAACGTTCTATCAAATTGAATCTTTGTAATTACTTAATAATAAAGTTACCCATGAAATATCTAAAAAAAAATACATACAACGAATATGCTTATATCAAACAATATGTTGCCGAAGTCAAAATTTCAAAGGCAGGTTAATATAATCCAAATATTATATAACATAATTGAATATTAAGTTCTTATTAAAAGTCAGTAATTTTGATTAAAAAAAAGTGATTTATTTAAAAATACCTGATTTGTCTTGCATTCTTAAATAGTATTTGTTGCTTTAAATCATATTTAAATTACTCTAAATCATATTTATTTAGCATAACTAGAAGTAACACGTCTAAAAATATGTTCACTAAACTTAAAGTTAATTCTTGACTTATTACTTATTAATTTCTCAATTATTAATGTTACTTATCATATTTAGGTTGGACTAGGTAAAAATGGAACATTATTTGCAATGGAACATGGCAAAGTTCTTGTAACATGTGAAAAATTTGATCCGAATTGGGAACACACTTGGGTTCAAAGAATCTATGCTGAACGAAGAGGAACAACAATTTATAAAAAATACTTTCATGTGATACCTGAGCCACAGCATAATAGGTTTAAGTTAGTTGATTCAATATAGAAATGATTTAATTATTATTTGTAGTTTGTGATATACCTAAATAAAAAGATCTATTATGAAGTGGTAATTTAATATTGCAATATTTCAAAATATAGGATGATATCTTTTATGATATTTCGTAAGAAATATAAGCCAGAGATAGATTTATATTTTTAACTTTCAGGAATATTTTAGTAAAGTGAATATCACCTAATTAATAGTATATAAATTAATAATTATATAAATCAAATATAATACTCTTTGCTTTTAATAAATATAAGAAATTTAAGCTAGGCAAAATTTCAACAATCACAATTGAACGGTTACACCCTCGACAATAATATATAATAAATAATATAATATTTATTATATTCTAATATTGGTGCACACCTCAGTTAATATAAAATAGTGTAAAAAATGAAGTTTAGTCAAAAAAATCACTAAGAAACGTCGTTGAATATTAAACTTTACCTTTAATTTGAGTAAACTGAGTAAAATATTCTAAGCAATTTTACAACACAATCACTAACAAAATTATATTTTTTAAAATGATATTCGCAAATTAAAACGGCAAAATATGTTATCACAAATTTAGAGAGATAGTTATGACTGTTTATAACTATGGTTATAACGTTATATACATATATGCATTAATGTCGTGGTTTCCAATCTTTGAGGCGCGCCCGTTGGGTGGAGCAAGGGGGGCGTACAGCTGTTCCCAAAATACTATTTTCGAAAATAAAATCAAACGAAATTAAACTAGTTGGTATTGGTATTTTGCCTTGAGGCAAGTTACATAAACTTATCGATACGTGTAAATAATCGACTTAATCAATAAAAAATAAATTAATTTATGAGTGATTAAAAGTATTCCGAGTGGATTTATCATGCATATATCATCGAAAACGAACGAACGAACACGGAATATTTTCTAAAAGCAAATTTTCAAATTCAACAATTTCTATAATTGAAGCAGTTTCCATAGGACTCTAACAAATTAGTATGATCATTAAGACCAAGTACTCTATCGTTATACCAAGTAAATCGTCTAATTTTAATTTTAACAAACGTCAAAAAAACTACCCATTTTCTCAAACTTTGATAATTAAATTGCTTGTCGTAAGGCCGTAATATTTGAGTAAGTTCTATAAGACCATGATATATATCGCCAAAAACAGTTCCATGAAAATCGGCGTAAATTTTTTTTCAATCGTTAATTACAAGAAAACAGTTCGGTAGATTTATTAAACCTAAAACTAATCAGTATCATTCCCAATTAATACGATTCGAACAGTTTTTGATTTATTAAAATCGATTCGGTAGTATGAGCTTAAATGCGAACGAAAAGTTTAACACTTTTTTCCAAATTATAAAGAAACGGTTCGGCAGATCTTCGCACAAAACTGAGAAACGATAGTCCTCATTGAGATACATCAAGTGGCTTTTAAATTTCTGAAATCGGTTCAGGCATTTTTGAGCAAATGTCGATGAAAGGTTTGACAAATGCCAAAAAAACTATACTAATTTTTGCAAATTTTGAAGAATTTTTAAAATTAAACGACTTTTCGTAAGTTCGTAATATTTAGTATGATCTATAGGACTATGGTATCTACCGTCAAAAAAAAATTCATAAAAATCGTCGAAAAAATTTTTTTTAACACTTTGTTACAAGAAATAAACCTTTGGATAACCATTGGATTCCCAACCAATCTTTCTATCTTTTGAAAGGTTGTTGAATTTTTAAAATCGATTCAGAATTGCGGGCTAAAACGTGGACAAAAAAAAACTCCACTTTTCTGCTATTTACAGAGAAACGGCTTGGCCGATCGTCGCACAAAACTGACAAACAATAATCCTCATCGAGATACATCGAATGGCTTTCAAATTTTTTAAGTCGGTCCAGCCGTTTTTGAGAAAAAGTCGATTTACGGCAAAAAATCTGTTCACATAGACACACACACACATACTTTTTCCAAATTTGGTCTCATTCGATTCAGAATGGCTTGAAACATCGAGAAAACATAAAATTAGCAAATCGGATTTTTTGATAAAAACAAACTTCTCCATCGGGAAAGTTAAAAGTGAATGAATAATTATTTTACATAATATTGCATATTAATATGTAGTTTGATAATTTTATTATTATCAGTTGAGCATTTATGAAATTCAATTAAGGGAGAGTATTTATAAAAAAAATAAGTGGGGCCCAACAATTATTTTTGATAAGATCGCGGGAGCGGTAAGAAAAGGTTGGACTCTACTGTAGTAACGAATAAGATTTCTAAAACGCACAGAAATGTAAATAATAACATAACCTTATAACATCAACTAATATAACCTTAATTTATTAAGTGGCTTATTAAAATTTCTTTGTAAATGATTAGAGCTCTTTCAGTTTCACTCTTTTAGTGCACATAATTATATTTTATTCGACAATTTGCGAAAATGGAAGAACAATCAGAATCCATAAATATAAAAAATCTTCTCAAATCTCGAAAACCAATATTATTTAAAAACTACATAAATTCATGGCCGATTATAAAGTTCACGATGGAAGACTGGTATACAAAATTCAAAGGAAAAATATTACCGATTCGTATTGGGCACAAAAAGCATTATACACAACAATGGGAGCGATCATGCAAAATTGTTGACATGAATTTCAAAGATTTCATAAAAGATTTTCAGGATTCAGAAGATAAATGGGGATATTTTGATTATAAACATATGAATACATGGTTTGAAGAAGATATGAGCAATATGTTTGATTGGAAGATTTTTGGTGTTGAAGAAATTGGTTGTCGAGATAGTACATTGTGGATAGGTACGCCTGGTGCCCATACCCCGTGTCATTATGATGCTTATAGTTTTAACTTGGTAGCACAAATCTCTGGACGGTATGTATTTTTATTTTTTACATATTTGTAATACAATAATAAAGGCCACAAAACTATAATTATTCTCATCAGATGTTCAAATATCTACATTTATAAAAAAAAATTTAAGCAAATTTACAAAAAAAAGTGATAACTATACATTTACTTAATACAATTAGTATTATAAATCCAAACAATTTTCCTAAATTATTTAAAAATATGAGTGAGAGTAATTTATTCTATAGAGCATTGATAGCTAAGATCAAGCCATTTTTACTATTCAATGATATATAATAATTAATAATAAATGGTTATAATATTTAGAGAATATGACAAAAATGAACAAATATGTTATATGTAGTTTATTGTTATACATATACATATATTAAATGTTAAATATGAACAATACAACACTCAGATTTTTAACACACACTTTTGGTAACTACAGACGTTTCGAGACCATGGCATGCATGCCTCATATTCAGTGTAATTTCAAAAACAGTTACTTATATACTACACATTCTTTGATATTTTATTTAAATTACATTTAATTTTTGAAAATACAAAAAACACCAATTATTTCTTACTAAGCTTAACACAGTAAAATGTAAGAGATAGTTGGTGTTTTTTGTATTTTCAAATATTAAATGTAATTTAAATAAAATATTAAAGAGCGTGTTAGTATATAATAACTGTTTTGAAATTACATTGAAGATGAGGCATACCATGGTCTCAAAATGTGTGTAATTACCAAATAAAGAGTGTGTTAAAAATCTGAGTGTTTTATTGTTCATATTTAACATTTAATATATGTATATGTATAACCATAAACTACATATAACATATTTGTTCAATTTTGTATATTAATTCTATTACAATTTGTATAATTTATAGAAAGCGATGGATTCTCATACCTCCTGATAAAAAATCTAATCATCCAAGCCCTATGAAACCTTGCCGAGTTCCATATGAAGAATCAAGCATTTATAGTGGACTAGATTTTTATAGTCCAAAAAAAGTAAAAGATTTCAAAGGTTTGATAGTTTTATTACTTGAAATATTTAATATAACTGGAGTAATTTAAGAATAAATTTATAGCTATTGACGGAGCTATTGTGGTAACATTAAACCCTGGAGATGTATTGTTTGTACCTAAACATTGGTGGCATTTCGTAGAAAATATTGATTTAGCAATAAGTATAAATACTTGGGTGCCCATGGTAAGCATTGAAGCTTATATAGACAATATGAATTTATATTTTAATATTTAATCAATTGAGTACAACAGGAATCTGATGATGAAAGCCGTTTGGAAGAATCATTTGTAAGAATGTTTATTAGTTCAATAATTGATAGAAGTAATAACATTGCAGAGGCTATTTTAAATCCAAATGAGGTAATATAGAACTTGTATAGGATGCCTAATTGAAATAATTCTTAATTCATTCCACTAACCCTAAAGATAGTAAAAACTGAACAAAGTTGATAGAAAGCAGATAAAATTCAAGTTATTTAATTCAAAAACTTTATTCAATAAAGCATATTTAATATTTAATAATTTAATAATAATTCAATTATTATAATAATTGGCATTAATTTTTTGGTCCTCATTTATAATTATCTAATTGATTATAAAATATTACAGGATGACATTTCTAAAGAAACTGCTCTTCAATATTTAACTTATTTTGCTAAAAAGCACAAAGATTTTCCTCCTGGTTCTAGTCATGAAAATTTATTATTCGAAGAAGAATTATATAAAGAATATGAACTAAAATTTAAAAATATTAAATTTTTGAATGAGAGTACAAAGATGGAATTTGAACATGTGATACAAGAAAATTCTAAACGCCATCTGAAAAACCACAGATGGGAAGATTAAAAATGAAAATTTGAAGATGATGACGAGTTTAATTAATTCATTTTGCCACCCTCAAGTTATAAATTTAGTTAAAGAAATATTTATTCAAGAGTATAGCAAATAAGTATAAATTTAATATATATATATATATATATATATATATATATATATATGTATATATATATATATAGGTTAAAATAAATATGGCTACAACATACTTTACTATAGCTTGGATCTTGTATCTGGTCTGTAATTATTCAAACTAATTACTCTACCAGCTTCTCTAAATCCACTTTCCACAGCCCCGTGAACCGTTGAATAAAAATTTTGACTTGTAGCTTCTCCAGCAAATAAAAGGTTCATTCTAAAATACAATTCATGTTATATTAGTAACAAAATTTTCTAAATCAGATATCATCTATGGTTAAAACTGCAATAAATATTTTTTTAATAATATTCCAACTTTTATTTATTTTCTATGTATCTTTTATCATCTTTACCTTCCAAAATCATCTGAAACTGGTTTCGACAGTTCAAATGAACTACCTCCATATTTTTCTGTCCTGACTAATCGTAATGAATATGACCCTCGACTGTAAGGATTTTCACCCCATTTACTCCTGCAAATAAAAAATTGTAAATCAATAAATTTTTATAATTAAACTAGAATAAGATGAGGACGATCCGCCATCAATTGAATCTATGAATGTTTTAAAAAAAATGCGAAAATTGTGTTCTTAATTTTGAAAAATAAGACCTGACTAAATTTTCTAGAAGACATACAATGAAATAGTTCAAGTAAAATCTCTTAAATTATTATTTGTTTACCAACAATATTATTTTATTGAATTTATTATATTTTTATGTTTGATACCTCAGAACTTCAATTGGATCACTATAATATGATATATTATTCCTCAATCTATGCCTTGCAACAAATTTTCTTAATAAACGAGAGCATGATTTCAACACTTGTTCATCACTTAAAGATTCCATAATTTTGGCTGATGGTCCAGTCACCCAACCACAAAGTACATCAGGACATTGATCAACAGTATAAAATCCAAATACATCAATGAGCCATTTTTCATTTTCTTTCTTAAAATTACAACAACAATGTACAACAATTTTATAATAATAATTATAGTACTATAATTAAGTAATTACATATATATAAAACAATTAAACAAACATGTTTCTCTAATACCTCTCTATCCTCGACAGTCCACAATAATCTGATCCCATTCCAATCAGGAAGCCACCATTTTGATTCAAAACGAAGAAATATTTTATCAACAATTCCAAAACCTAGATTTTCTATGCATTTCATTTTATATTGTGGTAAATCTGGTTTGAATAAACTAGAGCTGGAAAATACAATGAAATTAATATATTTTGGGAGCAGCAAGTCAATTGTAAAAATAGTCTAAATTAAAATTGTGTTAAAAGATCACAAATAAATAAAAATTTCATAAATAATATAAAACAGGACATGTACAACTGTGTTAATTGATACCTATTTTTTAGAACGCCTAAAGGTACAGTAACAATAACATGATCAGCTTCATAGCATGAATTATCTTTGCATTTTATAGTGACTGGTTTTTCAGATAAAGGCTGATTCCATTCTATAGATATAACTTCTTTTTTGAATTGTATATCCAAATTTAAAACCTTTTTTGGATCAGGGTACTTGTTCTAGAAAAATTTTAGGAAATACTGATTAGTATCATTTTTTATTAATTCTCTTTTAATTATTTCTTTGGATGCATTTATTAACTTCCCATAGGGTAAGTTATAATAATCACAAAAAAATGAAAAAAAAAAGTTTTTATATATCTTTACGTTTCAGAGGTTTCTGAACATTTTGGCATAGAAAAATGGATGTATGTGTATGTTGTGTACGGATACAAATTTTCGTCGATGATTTCGGGAATACCGATCAACCGATTTGAATAATTCAAAAACCATTCGATTCGTATTGATCAGGAGACGTGCTGATTAGTTTTTGGCAAAGGCAGGTCTAACCGTTCCGAAGATACGAGGCAAAAAGTGCGAAAAACGATAACTCAGTTTTTACGAGAACGGAGCATCCGATTTTAATAATTCAAAAAACATTTTACTTGTATTGACAAGAACCGTGTTCCCGAATTCGTCGACAAAAATTTGCATCCGCACACACACACACTCACATACATATACACACACATACTTCCATTTTTTGCTAAGGTATGCCAAAATGTTCAGAAACCTCTGAAACTCTTTTTTGCGATTGCTATAGCTTGTCCTAAGGAAAGTTACCACTAGGGTTTTGAATGAAAAAAAACAACAAAGAAAACTTTTAAAACTGATAAAATATATCCTAATTGAAGCCTCACACAAATGTGTCGAGTATATAAAAAAATTCGGTGTAAACTTATAATATAACACAAAATAAAATATTTACCATCAAAACATCTAAAAACCTTATATATCCTGCTCCTTTCCAATTCAATATTGGATGCCCAGGACATTCATGATATTCCAACGATCCTTTAGCAGAACTTTCAAACCAATTGTCTGATGCATCAATACTATTATTAAACTTGTGACACCAATCTAAGTATTGCTCAGAAAGAGCATCATTGATATCTTGATACTCATGTTGTTTCAAGAGATTGTTATATCTATAAATTATAAAATGATTATCATTTATAATTCCATATGGTCTATATGGTTTTTGTTAATAAAAGATTCTTTTGAGTGACACATGTGAGTTAATTATAAACCCTTATTAACTCCCCGTAGGGTAAGTTATAGTAATCGCAAAAAAATCGAAAATGAAAATTTTTATATATCTTTACGTTTCAGAGGTTTCTGAACATTTTGGCATACCTTAGCAAAAATGGATGTATGTGTGTGTGGATACAAATTTTCGTCGACGATTTCGGGAACACGGTTCAACCGATTACAATTATTCAAAAAACATTTGATTGCTGTTGATAAGGAGACGTGCTGATTAGTTTTTGGCGAAGGCAGGTCTAGCCGTTTCGAAGATACGGGGCAAAAAGTGCCACAAACGGTAACTCAGTTTTTAAGAGAACGGGGCGTCCGATTTTAATAATTCAAAAAACATTTTACTTGTATTGACAAGATGAAGCATTGATCAAATTTGTATGAAGGCAGGTCTAGTGGTTTCGGCGATCTAGGGGAAAAAGTAAAAAAAATGCCATTTGGCGATCAAAAATGATCATTGGACATATGCACATCAAATTATCAGATATTTTATAGAGATTTTAACCATGAGTATAAATTTTGTTTGCATTACGACGCGGCGCTTAGGCGCTTCGATATAACGTATCTATGCAGTTGAAGCAGTACGATAGCTTTGAAAAAAAGTTCAAAATTTCCAAAATATTTCAAAATAAAGAAAACATTTTTTTTTTCAAAAAAAAGGAAATTTTTGTCAAAATTGTTAATCTTTTAAAAAAAAAAATTTTTGGTACGAGAAGTTCTTTAAAGCAATTTGCCTTAAAGCACGATGCTACGCGCCCCACTAGTTTCCTATAATAATAATATTAATAAAGCACTTATTACAGATTTAGTTCAAAAATAGTTTATCTACAGTAAATGAATTTAAAATACCTATCTTTAGTGCTTAATTTATATAATTCTTTTATGTATCTAATATGTATAAATAAACATATTTTATATATGTTTCATATATTGTGGTGAAAGTAGGGCAGATATTCCTATTTAATACGCAGAATCTTTTGCACAGCATATTAATCTAACATTTATAAATCAGCAATTAATTATTATACTAATGTAGAGATCTAACTGATCTTTTAAAATCTTCTAATGTAAATATAAAAGGAAAGATTTTAAATGCAGTTTATTCTTTGCATTTTGACTATATAGTCCAGTCATTATAGTAAGTTCACCTCGGAATTCGAGATACTCAGCTGTAAGTCTGTAAATATTTGTACATTACACCCTAAAGTTGTTTCAAAACTTACATATGATATTGAAACCCTACCATATGTAGGTTTTGAGACAACTTTAGGGTGCCAATATACAAATATTTGCAGACTTACAGCTGGGTATCTCAAATTCCAAGATTCTTAACTAATTTAAGCTTAAATGACTGTACTAATAATAATTATTGATTGACACAACTTGTGCATAATCTAATGATTAAGAATATATCCCAAAAACAACCCTTTAGCTTGATAGTTCAAAATAAAATAATGCTTGTATCAAAATTCTTCACATAAGTCATTATTTAAGAAAATGTAATACTCAACAGAACTATAGCCCCCGACTTACTTTTTAATTTTGAATTGTCCAACAGAAGTATCTGAATCGAATATATCATCATCATTTATACCAATTTCATAATAAATTTCTTCTAGTTTTTTAGAATTGTTCTTAGGAACAATTGTTCCATTCGATATTAAAAACTCATTATTCCAATACATTTCTGAACCGCTCAATAGATTCAGATCCTTTACGATATCATATACAATATTTCCTTCTTCTCCGTGACACCTGCAGAAAAGAAAACTAAAATTAATAACAATAAATAAAATTTACATAATTTGATCTGTAAACAATAACATGCAGCTGTGAAAAAATTAAAATCAGCAATATAGTTCATCGAATGTTGACAGATTTTTATAAAACAATTATTAATACAATAATTATTGATAGTATCATTTATAATTGAGTTTTACATGCCATTGTGCTCCCAAATCTACTGTGTTGTTGTTGAAATTTGTGGTATAAATTCTACCACCAATTCTGTCACTGGCTTCTAATATAACTACATTTTTTAAGCCATTTTTTATTAATTTGACAGCAGCCGCTATTCCTGCTGCACCTGCTCCAATAATTATAATATTTTTTGCCATTTATATATTTTTAGGTTATGTCAGTTTCAATATTATTTTGCTGCAACTGAATAAGGAAATATATTAACTATAAGCAACACAATCTGTTTTTGGAAAAGTTATCTAATTTTCATCTACTAAATTCAACCTTTATTTTATGTACCTTACTCATAAGCTTAATTATAGCTTAAGAATGTAAACAATATAACTATCATTTTTTTATTTTATTTGTTTGCTTTATATGTATTATGTGCATTACATTATCTTAAATGTCATCTGATAAAATGTGCCAGATAAAAATATTTAAAGCTAAAATTCAATCTTCTAGTAATTTGCACCATGGTTTCTGAGCATATAAAAGACATGGATAAAGATAAATAAACCTTGTAGAAAAATTAAGACTGAACCCAAAACCCAAAAAATATATTGAATAATTTGAAATTAATATGTCCATATTATTATAATAGTTAATATTAAGTTTATTGGACATATATATTGGATATATATTATATATTATTACATTACTTACATAAATAATTAATTCAAAAAATCGATTTTCAAAATAACCGCGGTTAAATAGTAAAAAAAAAACGTTAATTTCAAAATTCCAGTGAAGAATATTAAAATTAATTTAAAATTATAATTATAACCTGCTGCATTTATTTTTTATGCACATTTAAATAAGCATAAAAAATTGGCAGGTCATTGATAATTATCAATGGCCTGCTGAATATTTTTTTTTATTTTTTAAAAAAATTCTAAACAAATCAGAACATTAATTTTCCACAATTTTGTTAAATAGTTTGCAAAAAAATGCATAATATGTATATACTTTATGCAATTTTTTGCCAAATGGTTCACATTTATTAAGGATATAAAAACCTATTAAAAAAAAATGCTAATTATTTGAGTTTTTGTCCTTAATATTTACAAAATTATGTCGTTCTGGTTAGTGCATTTTATATATGTAAGTTACACCTAAATGAACAAATAATTATTGAGTTATTCATTTTTATTGAATATGAAATATATACAATTAGTAAAAATATAGTGCAAAGAGAATTGGTTATTGTTGATAAAAGTTTTCTACATAAGTATATCATTTGTATCAAAATTTTTAACTTTGAAAATTGGTTGAAATTTAATTTTCAATTTGCAATTTTTAATGTCATTGATTAAATTGTGCTTTGTGCATACATCAGCCTAGATAAAAAAGATTGGCACATGTTTCAAGTATTATTATTTAACTATAGTTTAATAAACATTACTATCACAATTTTTATATTGAATATTTCTTATCGATTCAAGTATTATTTCTGCTTGTTCAATACCTGTCTTCATAGCACCGTGTGTTGTAGAGAAGAATTGTTCACTGCACGCTTCACCAGCAAATAAAATTCGGGGCTGTCCATTTTTGTCTAAAATTGGTGAAGCTAAATCCTTCCACCCAGTATTATTTTTATCACAGATAGGTCTAGTATGACTATATGATCCCAAAGTGTGAGGATCGGTATGCCACTTGCTCCTTTGAAAAATAGTAATAATGTTTTGACATGTATAAATGTATTATTTGGACCTCATTATTTATTCACCTGTACACTCGGCATGGTGTTGGTACTGGAATCTTCAGAATTTTTCGAAGTAATGTGACACAATCTTTAGCTATTTCATCTGCTGATCGTTCTTCAACTAGGATTGCGCCCCTGGCTCCAACCCATCCAACTAAAGTATTAGTAGCCCCTGGATATAAAACATCAAATCCAGACATGTCGTAAACCCAAGAGCTAGCCTGAAAGAGAATTACTTATTTATTACAAATTTAAATTTATAATTTTAACAATATTCATATAATCAGAATTAAAGAATTTGAAAATAAAATTAATGAATTTTATACTGACTTCATCAGGTTTACACTTTGATTCTGCATCAAACCATACAAATTGAAATCCCTCATTATCATTCCACCAAGCTTCTTCAAATTGTAAAAATATTTTATTGATCGTTGCAAAACCCATGTCTTCAATGGCTTGTGTAACATTTTTTGGTAAGCTGGGTTTAAACCAATTTTTATAATTCTTTTTTAATACTCCTAAAGATACAGTAACTATCACATAATCTGCATTGTATTCAATATTATCCATTGTGCAAACCTTGACACCATTTTCTGACCACTGTACAGATACTACTTCTTTATTAAATTCTAAAGTTTTTTTGGGTAAAGTATTACATAATTTTTCTATAACAGTACTATATCCGTGAAGGTAATTTATATGAGCTTGAGAATTCTCCCCTTCAAAGGAATATTTACCCCATGCTTTTGCTGACAAATCTTTCAAAGAAAGACATGAATTATCAATTATTTGAAATCGAACATGCCACTCATACAAATATTTTTTAATTAGGTTCATCTCAGCAGTGTCACTTGAACAAGTAGCTAAATACTTATCAAATTCTTCTTTTAAATAATTCTCCACGCTGTCTGGGTAATCACAACTTTCATTTTCAGCAAAAGCTTCCAAATTTTCCAAAATTTGACCCACAATGAAATCAATTTTATTTACAACACTATCGTTTATTGTTGCACCATATTCGTTTATATAAAGTCCTTGTCCCTCCATAGACGTTTTGTCTGATAATAATTTATAATGATCTGATACTTTAAATAAAGCATTTTTTGAACCATGTAACCATTGTGCACCAGCTTCCACAAAGTCATTTCCAAAATTTACAGTATTTATTCTACCACCTGGTCGAGATTTAGCTTCTAGTATTTTAACTGAGCATATTCCATCAGATTTAATTGAAGAATTAATAAATAATTTAGATAAATTGGTTTTAAGTAAGGTATGAGCAGCAGCCAGACCAGATATCCCAGCACCAATTACTAAAACGTTTTTGGATGAGGTGATACAATCAGATCTGCAGAAAAAATTTGAAGCCTTGAAGATTGAAGAAAAACATGACTACCATGCAATCTCATGCATCTACACCATCACCAAAACCAATATTTAAATAAATAATCTTTTACTTAATTATTTTGTTTAGAAAATATGGGTAATAGGATATAAATTCCTCAACCAATGGATTAAGAACAACATGTATAGAATTTTTACATACAAATGTATACTATGTACACAACAATTTATATTAGAACCCAAGAAGAATTTACTTTAATAACTATAGTTAGTCACACCAAGTTCAGAAAATATATGTTATATGTATTAATGTATTATTTTACATATATCATGTTTTTATTTGAACAGAAATATTAAGTTGTAAAATAAAAAAATAATTGTAAATGGTATTTTGCTTTATGGCAAGTTGCATGAACTTTCAGACACGTGTAAATAATAATCGACTTATTAATCTCAGATTTAGAGGAATCTGGTACCTTTACAATTTTTATCCAAATGTAAAAATACATGGAATTTTACCAAACTTGTAAAATATATCTTCATTTTTAAATGATTTCATGTGTAAAAATAATGTAAGTAGTAATAACAGTAAATAAATTATTCAAAAATATACAGTGTCTTAATATGAGAGAAGTATTACTGAAAATTTATTCCAAATACATTATAAAAAGATCCATATTAGTAATGAAGAAAAACTTAATTTTAAAATTTATAACTATGGTTATTAATTTAAAATAATACAGGCATTTTACATGAACATGCACATAAAGCATACAGAAAGTTTGACAAAACTAACCACAACATATAATTTTATTATCCTGATCTGCCATTTCTCATCACTGACCTCAAACTGTTTGGATTCAAACTAATTATTCTGGTAGCTTCTCTGAAACCACTTTCCACAGCACCATGAACTGTTGAATAATAGTTTTTGCTGGTTGCTTCTCCACCAAATAAAATAGCTGATCTAAAATATACAATGATACAATCAATGACCATCTATGATGTGATTACGAACTCTATGAAAATTCAAATTACCGTCCCAAAGAATCAATAACTGGTTTAGATAACTCAAAAGAACTTCCTCCATATTTTTCAGTTTTCAGTAAACGTAATGAATATGATCCTTTACTGTATGGATTTTCACCCCATTTACTCCTATAAAAGATATAAATTAACTATATTTTGGTAATAAAAACATCAACAATAAAATGATGATTAATAAAATCATCATATACTGGAACATATAAACAAAAAGTACTAAATAACACTAATACCAATAAATCTAATTACAAATAATTTACCTAAGGATTTCAACAGGATCACTATAAAGTATTTTGCTTTTCTTTCTGTGTTTTGCAACAAATCTTCTTAATAGGTCAGAGCATAATCTCAGTACTTCTTCATCACTCAAAGATTCCATAATTTTTGCTGAAGGACCAGTTACCCATCCGCAAAGTACATCTGGGCATTGGTCAACAGTAAAAAAGCCAAATACATCAATAAGCCACTTATGTTCTTCATTCTATATTTTTTATTTTTATTATTATTAATTTGTTGAATACAACTAGTCAAATGTTAAATGCAAACCTCCTTATCATCAGCAGTCCATAATAATCTGATGCCATTCCAATCAGGAAGCCACCAATTTGACTCAAATCGAAGATATATTTTATCAACGACGCCAAAACCTAGATTATCTATGCATTTAAGTTTATATTCGGGCAAGGCTGGTTGAAATAATCTTGTGCTGAAAAAAAAGATAGAATAAATATCTCACATTATATATAAAATTATAAATAAACATATTTGATTAGATTTTATTCAGGTCTCAAAAAGAATTTTTTTTACTTATTTTTGAGGACTCCCAAAGGTACAGTAACTATGACATGATCAGCATCGTAAGAAGAATTATCCTTGCATTTTATAGTCACTGGTTTCTTAGTTGTAGGCTGGTCCCATTCTATAGAAGTAACTTCTTTTTGAAATCGTATGTCTAAATTCAAATCCTTTTCCTTATCTGGGTATTTTTCCTAAAAAATAATAAAATAGCTTAATATACTAATTGTAAGTTAAAATTCAATGATTGTGTGTAATTCAATATAATTTTCAATTAATTTACATATTTAATAAAATGTATAAAAATAGAACATATTAATATTGTATGTGTAAAATAGTCTTAGTTTTTTATTTTTCATACAAGATTCATTCGTTTTTAATTTATTTATTCATTTAAATTGCAAAATATTGATGATTATTAAGGAAAGTATTTATTTTTTTTAAACAACCTATACAAACTTTGTTAGTTTGATAAGAAATCTAGAATAGATTAAATTTCAATGATTTCTTGTAATTCATACCATTAAGACTTCTAGAAATCTAATATATCCAGCACCTTTCCAATTCAATAATGGATGTCCAGGGCATTCAAAATATTCTAATGATCCTTTAGCAGAACTTTCAAACCAATTGTCGGATGCATCAACACTATTAACACATTTATGGCACCACTCTAAGTATTGTTCAGCGAGAACTGTATCGATTAATTGATATTCAGTTTCCTTTAAAATATTGTAATATCTAAAATATAGTAATAAATTATGTAAAATAAAAACAGCATTATAATAATACATGTTACAGTAGAAGTTTATTAGTCCGGCACACTTGGGACCGGCCTAGGTAACGGACTATCAAAAACACCAGACTATCAGGAGGTGCCAAACAGTCCAGAGTACAAATTGGTGCAAAACAGTCTTTAAAGAAGGCAGCAGTCATTAGCACATGACAAAACGGTTAATCTGCCTTTGTTTTTCCTCTAAATAGGATTTTTCTCCTCCCCAGTTAAATTATTTCAACAATCAGAAATTTCTGAAACTAATCCTTATATTTTTCTGCAGAGGTTTGAATTTTATCTAAAAACTTAAAGTTTCTGAGCCAACCATCAGAATAATTACATACATTTTCAGCAATCTTGGACAAAATGTTTTACTTTTTCAACAATCATTGGACTTGTTACCGGTATTCCTTGCAAATGTACTGCACTAAATCATTTGAACAGTACACTATATAGGAGTTTCAGTTTTGGATTTTCAATGTTTGTCTAGAAGACAATGTTTCAATTGTTACCAAATGAGTAGCAAACATCATCTGTTTAAAACATTTGACATATTAGCTGCCGTCCATTGTTTCACTTTAATTACGCTTCTACAAACATTTCTAATTAAAAATTTTTCAAGACTGGTCATTTTATTTCATCCGTATATTTTATATTTTAGAGTTTTACCAGACCTAACATAATACTGAGCTCCATTTTTATATATAAGATAAACTCTTGAAAAAACAATTGAAATTGTTCCAGACTATCGGGCATTCTGGACTGTTGGGTGCCGGACTAATAGACTTCTACTGTATATAAATTTGGTTAAAATAACAAATATTCAGATAATATAATAACTGTAAATTATTAAGTTTTAAGTATTCATCGATCGTGCAATTTTGAATATTGTAATATTGATTACTATTAACACATTTATGTGTAAAAACAGTATAGCTTATACAATTAATTTTAAATGCTGGTTAATTTGGAATATATTACCAATCTCATGAGTTTTAATCATTGAAAATATTGTCAATGTGTAAATATTGTATGAAGTATTAAAATATATTTTCTTTATACTTATTTGTCACGTATTGTCCAACTGACAGGTCAGGATCTATTATATCATCCTCATTGATAGCAATCTTTAAATAAATTTCTTCAAGTTTTTTAGAAATGTCTTTGGAAACTGTTGTTCCATCTGATATGAGAATTTCATTATTGAGGAACATTTCTGAACTACTTAATAGATTCATATCCTTCACTATATCATGTACAATATTTCCTTCTTCTCCGTGACACCTACAAAGGTAATATTTGTTATATACTGAAACAATACATAATACAGCAACATTCTTTAGTGTTATGTAATAAAATTTGCCATTCAATTTGTTCTTCAAATCATTGTTTTAGAAAAGAATTAATAGAGGAAATTTTGATGGATCTTTACAAACCATTGTGCTCCTAAATCAACTGTGTTGTTTCCAAATAATGTTGTGTGAATCCTACCACCAATTCTATCACTAGCTTCTAAAATAATCACATTTCTTAAACCATTTTTATTCAATTTAACAGCAGCAGATATTCCTGCAGCTCCAGCTCCGATAATTACAATATTTTTTGCCATTTGAACTAACTTTGAGGTTATGTTTACAATTTTAATTTTAAAAGAATTAACTGCAGTGTTTGAAAAACTGTGAGGGTCAGTGATTCTCAAAATTTTTCTTATATTGGTCGCGCCGAAAGAAAGAAGCAAAACTAAAAAAAATATAATAAAAAAAACTGGTCAGAGTAATAATAAAAAAATGATGTGTTTTTGTTTTAGAAATCAATACGATAAAAATTTATAATAAAATATAATTATAACGTTATATAAAATATATCTTATAGTGTTATAATTAAATTTAATTACAATGATAAATTATAATTTAACAAAATGGAGTACTCAATAAACCCATAAATTTAAAATTTATTTTATTCTGTAAATTTATTACATTTATCACAAACTATCAAAGTCAAAATGTCAGTATGTCTATTAAAATTTATTAACCAATTTTTAACTTTACACTCGCTATTCTGCCATAATTTTCTAAACGTTTCTATGAATTAATTATCGCAAGCGCACTATAAATACAATATTGTAAAAAAATTATGTAAACTAAAGATAAGATTTGCGTTATTATTTCCTATTAAACTACTCAATAAAATATTAGATTAGAAGTTATGGTTTGTGTATTTATATTTATGCAATGCTATCGAGATTTTCTGACCACAAATAATAAAACACTTACCATAATAATGTTTATTCGAAACTTTATCGATATTTTTTTAATTGAAATTTGTAATTGTATTTACTATTAAATCTGGAATAATAAACTAGTAATTTTTATACATTATTTATGATTAAGCTTAAATATAAAAGAAGTAGAAATACAGTTTGGACAAATAATACTGACTTAAATTTCAATTCCACCCTTATGGGTACAGTATACTTATAACATTTTTTTATTAATTATTTTTTGCTAAAATATTAATATATATTTTCAAAATTATGTCAAAGATTGAGTATTCACTTTTGAATTATCAAAGATCGTAGAAGTAGATAACCAAAAATTGTAAATGTAGTTGACAATTTTCAGAAGGAATTGTTAAAGAAATATATACAAAAATGATTTTTACATTTTTTTTACAAAAGTATTGACTTATGTTCTTATAAAACTTTTAATATCTTTTATCTAATTATTCTATTAATTTTTTCTATCTATTCATTTTATTAATTTGGCAGCATTCTCAATGCTTTGCTTTTTGCTTTATTCGAATAATTCTACAGTTTAATTTTACATAATTAGATTAATTATTTCAAATTAAGACCATATTTGGCATAGAAATGATATACAAACAAATATGATATATAAATGAGTCATGATTTCTTTGTAAAAAAAAAAATAAACAAGTATTTTTTGAAACAAAACTATAGTATTCACAATAGCTATATTTATCTCATGAGTATAATAAATTCCACATGTGAAACAATTATTTTTGTTAATTTATTAATATTCATCACTGGCCATTCTTTGTGCTTTGCTGAGATTAATTATTCTATTAGCTTCTCTAAAACCGCTTTCGGTAGCTCCGTGGACCGTTGAATAATAATTCTGACTCGTAGCTTCTCCAGCAAATAAAATAGCTGACCTGAAATATTTCATAAAATATTCTAATTTACAGGGGTTTTTTCATACGAGCACAAACTGTTTACAAATTGATCAAAACTGACAACATGCAACTGATTCAAACATTTGCAGATTTAGTTAGTTTGTAAATTAGAATTGAACGAAACCAGGGTGTTCCAGAACTGAATGTCAAGCCGAAAGAAATGAAGTATGATGTTACAATGCTACAATAATTCATAATGGGCTGTAACTTGGCAAAATTGCTGAAACTATAATTATAAAAGAAATCTCAGAAGTCCTCATGGTTCCGGTGCGAGCTAAAAATTAATACATTTTTTGGATATAATTCTATGCTGTACAATTTTGTCAAAGGTAATTTTGCGATGAAAGTGACGAATCGATTATGAAAATTTAAAAACCGTTCGAAAGATATTGGTTGGGAATCGTGCTGATTAGTTTTTGGTAGAGATCGGCCGGGCCGTTTTCTGGTAATAAAGTGTTAAAAAAAATTTTTCGACGATTTTTATTATTACTTTTTAACGATAGATACATATATAAATAAAGAGCAAATATCTACAGACCTTCCTGATGCATCAATGACAGGTTGTGATAATTCTGTAGAACTGCCACCAAAATTTTCAGTTTTTAGTAGTCGAAGCGAATAAGAACCTCGGCTATATGGATTTGTTCCCATTTGCTTCTGTAATAAAAAAAATAAACCATAAGGATAAAAAAATTGATAAACTTATAAGCAAGTAAAATCATATCTTTCCAGAAAAGACAATCACAAAAAAAACAACATCAAAACAACATCGCATTGCGATCTTGGACATCGCGCGCGCCGAAGTCATTTTTGTTGTATAGAACGTTCATTGAGCGCGGAGTAATGTCACATTTGCGATATTAATTAATAAGATGTTAATTTAAATAAATGAGTGCACGTACCTTAATACCTCAACAGGATCGCAGTACCTTTTAGCAGTTTTTGATTCATATTTTGTCACAAATTTTCTTATTAAATCTGAACATATTTGTAAAACTTTTTCATCGCTCAAAGACTCCATAATTTTTGCCGAAGGACCAGTCACCCAACCGCAGAGCACATCGGAA
>NW_020539725.1:9195928-9215731 GCF_003426905.1 Ctenocephalides felis | reverse complement strand
ATGACGTCATTGGCGAATGAAAAACGATTCGGTCATGACGTCATACAAAATGGCGACTCATGACGTAATAGCACCTGAAAGTGATGACGTAATGCAATTAATTTCTTTTCTGTACGAATAAGCATTTATTTACGTGAATAATAAGAAATTTTACAATATTTAAATATTACAAATTAGAATTGTAGTTTTGAAATTATAAAATTTTAACATGAACTATACTAGAAAACTTTTACAAATTATTCAATCTTAACATATTAATAACAGTATATTTAATGAAAATTGTTGTATATCTAATGAACGTAATTCTATTTTTGGGGCGTGAAGTGTGAAGTGTTGCATAAGTATTCTATCGCCACTTCCTTATACATCAAACAGCCTGCCTATTTTTCATTATTTCATTCTATCGCCAGTTCATTGCATCAAATGCCAGGATACAGATTATGCACATATGACATACTGCCCCAAATTTTGGAAGTTTTCTAAAACAAATTCAAACATAATGTGATTTACTGTATATATATAATATATATATACAGCTACCATATGTGTAGCTACCTACATGTTCAGTGTACAAATCTCCATCATCTTAAAGTCGCTTTTACACATACATTTTTAACACTGACTGATTTCATTCTATCGCCAGTTCATTACATCAAATGCGAGGATACAGGATATTCATATATGATGTACTTCTTGGAAGTTTTCTAAAACAATTTGAAACATAATGTGTTTTATTGAATCTAATAAATATATACCACTCCATATGTGTAGCAACTTACATATTCAGGAGACAAATCTAAATCGTCTTCGAGTCGCTTTTGCACATACATTTTTTTTAACCTGATTGAATTCATTATATCTTCAGTTCATTATACATCAATACATCAATCAAGTTCATGCATATATGACATACTGTTCCCATTTTAGAGGTTTTCTAAAACAATTATAAATATAATGTATTTGTTACCAAATAATATATATACAGCAACTATATATGAATCAACTTACATATTAAGAAGATAAATCTCCATTATCTTCAAGTTGCTCCTAAACATACATTATTTGAGCCTGTCTAAAGATCTGTATATTGTTCATCGTTTCATCCCAATTTTGTACGACTTCTGAAATAAATATGAACATGGCATACGTGTTTGCTGTTTATATATATTTGTATAGCTATTATATTTGTAGTGACTTACATATTCAAACAATCATTCTCGATCCGCTTCTCAACCGACTAATTTAAGAGATTTAAGAAGTGAGGTTATGTCGAACACATGGATATGTTAATGTCTTAATTTAGTAAAATAATTATTTTAACCTTGCTAAACGATCCTTATTATTGTCCTCAGATTTTGTAAGATATGCTATTTGGTTACCTCCTTTGTCATCTAAAGAAATCGACATAATATATTCATCCCAGGATATAATGCACTAAATGGAATTGAAAATCGTGAAGTAATTACATATCTATATAAATAATATATGATATACTTACGGTGTCATTTTTCTACACTTTTCTACAATTATCATAAACAAGTTGCTTAACTAAACGAATGTAATTATTATACTAAAGAAAATATAACTTGATGCATGATAAATTCGTGACATATTGCGCCATTTTGTAATTTTGTACGCGGTAAGTTTAGCTTTCGTCAAAGGAACAGTCAACCCGCTTGAGTCGGTTCCACCAGTGGCCACGGCGCGCTGATGTAAAGCTTTCTTTGTATGGTAACACACACCAGCACACAACGCACACAACGCAGCGCACGACGCGTTTGCTTCACGCCGTGTGACGTCATTGATTATGCTTTGCATGTGTGCTAACACACACCAGCGCACGACATGTATCTCACATGAAATTCAACGATGTCATTACCCCCGACAGCGCGTGTTTATGTCTCGTGAGACAACTCAATGCGAGCTTTGCGTGTATTGTAACACACACAAGCGCACGCAAGTTTAAAATCCTCTTGTGGCGTAGATTCGATAACCGCATTATAATAACGATGTCGATATTATAGAAGATCACATCGCGTGTTTACTGGGTATTTATATTGATACCTTAGAACTGCAACTGGATCATTATAATATGATTTATTATTCCTCAATCTATGCCTTGCAACAAATTTTCTTAATAAACGAGAGCATGATTTCAACACTTGTTCATCACTTAAAGATTCCATAATTTTAGCTGATGGTCCTGTCACCCATCCACAAAGTACATCAGGACATTGATCAACAGTATAAAATCCAAATACATCAATGAGCCATTTTTCCTTTTCTTTCTGTTTAAAATTACAACAACAACGATAATTAAGTGATTACATTTATACTAATACAACATGTTTCTCTAATACCTCTCTATCCTCGACAGTCCACAATAACCTGATCCCATTCCAATCAGGAAGCCACCATTTTGATTCAAAACGAAGAAATATTTTATCAACAATTCCAAAGCCTAGATTTTCTATGCATTTTATTTTATATTGTGGTAAATCTGGTTTGAATAAACTGGAGCTGAAAAATGCAATGAAATTAATATATTTTGGGAGCAGCAAGTCAATTGTAAATATAGTCTATATCAAAAGATCAAAAACAAATTATATTTTCATAAATAATATAAAATAGGACTTGAACAACTGTGTTTATTAATACCTATTTTTTAGAACCCCCAATGGTACAGTAACAATAACATGATCAGCTTCATAGCATGAATTATCTTTGCATTTTATAGTGACTGGTTTTTTAGATAAAGGCTGATTCCATTCTATAGAAATAACTTCTTTTTTGAATTGTATATCCAAATTTAAAATCTTTTTTGGGTCAGGGTACTTGTTCTAGAAAAAAATTAGGAAATACTGATTATTATCATTTTTTTATTCTATTTTTTTTTTCTTTTTGATTTTGATTTTCAATACCATAACTTTTAACTTATAGATTGTATTGTAATCTGATTGTTAAAAATAACAGAAATAAAAAAAAAAAAAAATATTTCTTTTGATGCATTTATTAACTTCCCATAGGGTAAGTTATAATAATCGCAAAAAAATGGTAAAAGAACGTTTTTATATATCTTTACGTTTTAGAGGTTTCTGAACATTTTGGCATAGAAAAATAGATGTATGTGTGTGTTGTGTGCGGATACAAATTTTCGTCGATGATTTCGGGAACATCGATCAACCGATTTGAATAATTCAAAAAACATTCGATTCGTATTGATTAGAAGACGTGCTGATTAGTTTTTGACAAAGGCAGGTCTAGCCGTTCCAAAGATACGAGGCAAAAAGTGCGAAAAACGATAACTTAGTTTTTAAGAGAATGGAGAGTCCGATTTTCATAATTCAAAAAACATTTTACTTGTATTGACAAGATCCGTGTTCCCGAATTCGTCCACAAAAATTTGTATCCGCACACACACACACTCACATACATATACACACACATACTTCCATTTTTTGCTAAGGTATGCCAAAATGTTCAGAAACCTCTGAAACTCTTTTTTGCGATTGCTATAACTTGTCCTAAGGAAAGTTACCACTAGGGTTTTGAATGAAAAAAACAACAAAAAAAACTTTTAAAACTGATAAAATATATCCTAATTGA
Source organism: Ctenocephalides felis (assembly GCF_003426905.1). Lineage (NCBI taxonomy): Eukaryota > Metazoa > Arthropoda > Insecta > Siphonaptera > Pulicidae > Ctenocephalides > Ctenocephalides felis. Next base: position 9,212,125 of record NW_020539725.1, on the reverse strand, counting down.
AGCCTCACACAAATGTGTCGAGTATATAAAAAAATTCGGTGTAAACTTATAATATAACACATAATAAAATATTTACCATCAAAACATCTAAAAACCTTATATATCCTGCTCCTTTCCAATTCAATATTGGATGACCAGGACATTCATGATATTCCAACGATCCTTTAGCAGAACTTTCAAACCAATTGTCTGATGCATCAATACTATTATTAAACTTGTGACACCAATCTAAGTATTGCTCGGCAAGATCACCATTGATATCTTGATACTCATGTTGTTTCAAGAGATTGTTATATCTATAAGTTATAAAATGATTATCATTTATAATTCGATATGGTCTATATGGTTTTTGTTAATAAAAGATTCTTTTGAGTGAAACATGTGAGTTAATTATAAACCCTTATTAACTTCCTGTAGGGTTTGTTATAGTAATCGCAAAAAAATCGAAAATGAAATTTTTTATATATCTTTACGTTTCAGAGGTTTCTGAACATTTTGGCATACCTTAGAAAAAATGGATGTATGTGTGTGCGGATACAAATTTTCGTCGACGATTTCGGGAACACGGTTCAACCGATTACAATTATTCAAAAAACATTCGATTGCTGTTGATAAGGAGACGTGCTGATTAGTTTTTGGCGAAGGCAGGTCTAGCCGTTTCAAAGATACGGGGCAAAAAGTGCCACAAACGGTAACTCAGTTTTTAAGAGGACGGGGCGTCCGATTTTAATAATTCAAAAAACATTTTACTTGTATTGACAAGATGAAGCATTGATCAAATTTTTATGAAGGCAGGTCTAGCGGTTTCGGCGATCTAGCGGAAAAGTAAAAAAAATGCCATTTGGCGATCAAAAATGATCATTGGACATATGCACATCAAATTATCAGATATTTTATAGAGATTTTAACAATGAGTATAAATTTTGTTTGCATTCCTATGGGTTCCGTACCAATGTTTATCCGTTAGACGGCGACGCGGCGCTTAGGCGCTTCGATATCACGTCTCTATGCATTTAAGGGGGGCGATACATGTAATCGCCGTAATTTTTACCATTTTTTGAGGACTTTTTAAACTGGGAAGGAATGATTGAATCTTTTTGAACTTTTATAGGGTTATTTATTATATATTAAAATACACAAAAAAAAATTTTTTGTAATTTTTTTTTTTAAATGGCTGCCGTAAAAATAAATCTGCCAAGACCCTCTCGGAAAACGCCATCAATTTGCGGGCGTTCTCACTTTTCGTACGGTGATCTGAATTTAAAAAAAATAGTTTGTACGTGTTCATAAAACATATATCTTCTAGTTAAACCAAAAAAAAATTAAAAAAGTCACAAAATCGTAAATTGGCACACTTTAGAAAAAAAAGTTCGATTTTTCACCTTTTTTTCAATGGTTTTTTTTGGTAAAAGGGTTAATTTTTGAAAAAATTTTTGGAATGTTTGAGGTTTAACTAGAAGCTATTACTGTAAAGTATATGTGTGCAAAATTTCAAACGCCCGCAAATTTCAAAAATGTCGTTTTGAGAAAAACGCGTTTAAAGTTTTGACACAGAAACAGATAAGAGAGTACAATAGCACTCAAGCGTCGAGTTGAGGCGTGGCACTTAAATGAGTTTTTATTGTATAAATAATGATAATTTTGTTTTGAATATTTACAGGCATATTTTTGAGATGTTATTGTAACGATTTATGAAATAAAAAAAAATCGATTTTTTTTTCTTGTTATATGTATCGCCCCCCTTAAAGCAGTACGATAGCTTTGAAAAAAAGTTACACGAAGCTAATTTATGATAATATCACATTTCTTTGTCATACCAACATACGACGCTCAACCGAGAATAAAAAAAGTGTAACAACATTGAAAGACAAAAAACCTATGTGCGTCAAACAAAACTGTCAAACAAAAAAACAAAACTGTCAAACGTCAAAATAGTACACCCATTGTTATATTGTCTCTCACCTCTCACATTTAGACACCTTTTAGACAGTTAAATAGAAATCCCAAATGTAAGTATATAATTATTTACGAAAGCGGTTCTTTTACATTTACATGGTCATACATTGTCTCTTCACAACCAATATTATTTCAGGGAACCAAACATATAGTTATTCAAAACCTAGTACAGTTTTGTTAGAAATTATTAGGAAATTTTTAATTAGGGCTTCGCAGAGTGTTTTAGTGTAGTTATTTTATTTACCCAGGTAAATGTTATTCAGGTTGTTTTTGTTTGCTTAGTGTGTTTTAATTCTATTGTAGGGTTCACTGAATTAAGATTAGGACTTCAGCCTGAACATCAAAATAGCTACAAGAGTCTTGTAGCATGTAACATCTGATTATTAGAACTTAACTCATATGTATGCATGTATATATATATATATATATATATATATTAAATGCTAGCATATGTATAGTAATGTAATAAACTTAAGTTCAGTCCGATATTTTTGCCTATTTTTATCTTTAAGTGATCTGATTACTTTTTCTAACAATGATTAACATAGGTAATAAGGAACACAATTAAAACCATCTATTTATTTCATCAAATATTTTTATTCAAAATATATACACATACTATTTACAATATAAAGCATGTCACAGGAAACATGTAATAAATAATATAGAATAAATATAAATAATATAGAATAAATATAAATAATATAGAATAAATATAAACATTGAAATTAAACATAAAAAAGAGAAAAAAATTGCATTTTGAAGAAATGATTAGCCAAACCAAAGTTAAACTTAATACATAGTTTCAATACTTATCTTTCACCACTAATATATTATATTAAAGTACTTATCATCAATTGTCTTGTCATCAGTTTTTGATTTATATCCTGAATTGCATTTTACATAATGCTAAAACTCCTTCCGCTCTATGTCCGCTTTCCACAATTCAAAATCTACAAAGTCAAAAATGTAGGTAATTGTGTAATTGGGGTTATAAATTATGAGAGAGAAGACTTCAAACCTTTAATGTTTTGAAACACAAACTGTTCATAATCAATTGTAGTTTTGTGATAAAACTCAATATGATCGTATAAACCTGTGTACCTAGAAAAAACAGAGGAGCAGGGAGGGAGTGGACATCTTATTCTGGATTTCCTTGATGGTGTACCTACAAAAATGATTTATATGTAACACAATAATAAATAAAATGAATGTACATATATAAAAGCACTACATACCTGTAAAATTTTCCTTAGTACTGATTGGGGAACAGGGAATGGGAGGCGTGTGAATTTGAACTTTAATAGAGGAAGTGCAAGGATGCGGCAATAAACTTACGTGGGGATGTTTGTGAAGAGGATCTGATGTGGGTGATAGTAAATTGTAAGGTGATGTCAAGCATGTAGTAGTATATGAGGTGGGTAAAGAAGGATGCTTTATATTTGTTTTAGTGGAGGAGGAAAGGTGTGTAATGTCTTCAAAAGATACCGAAGAAGATTGGGCAGGTGAAGGGTTAGGGATATTATTATGAACTTGGCTCACATGACGAGTTAATAAATATTTAAATTTAAAAGTTTTAAGGCAGAAAGCACACGCATTGGGATAAACAGCTCTTGGCTCTTTGTCATGTTTTTGTCTTATGTGGCGATACAAGGAGCTACGAGCTGTGAATGGAATCTGACACTCGGTACAGAAAAAGTCGCTGTCCATGTTGCTACATAAGTAAAGTAATAAAGTGAAATATAAAATAAAAGTAATGAAGGTAATAAAACGTAAAGAAAATTAGAAGCTAAAAAGTAAATGTATAATGAGTAAAATCTAAAAATAAGCTTATAAAATATAATGTAACCTAATGTAAATGAGCAAAATCTAAAAATAAGCTTATAAAATAGAATGTGACCTAAAGTGAAATAAAAGTAAGTATCTAAATAGTAAAAATATGAAACGAAAAATAAACTTACGCAAGCTAAGTAAAAATCTAAAAAAACACGTAACTAAACTAAAGAGAAACTTACGCAATCTAAGTAAAAAATCCTAAAAAACACTTATTGTAACTATGAAATATGAAAAATAAGCATGAATTATAATAAGAAGCTTACTAATAGAGCAAAAAAAGCAACGCAAGGAAAGCGATCCAGAGCAAAAAAACGAAAAACCGAACCGAAATATGTGAAAAAAACTGTTATAAACAGAATTAGAAATAGCAACAGAACGAAAGAATTCTAATTACACGAAAAGAAAAAGCAGAAAATATAATAAAACGCTTACTTGAAACGAAACCGACGCGACGCTATACCATCACAAAAATGAGAAAAGAACGCGGGACTAAATATTCCACGAAATGACAGGTTATGCCATACATAAAAGAAGAGTTATGCTCTATCCCGGAGCCAACTTCAGAGCGTAGGTGCTTTTTAAACGTCAAAACCCATCTGTCACGTATCAGAATTTAGTGGCTCCTAAAAAAGTTCGAAATTTCCAAAATATTTCAAAATAAAGAAAACATTTTTTTTTCAAAAAAAAGGAAATTTTTGTCAAAATTGTTAATCTTTTTTTAAAAAAAAAATTTTTGGTACGAGAAGTTCTTTAAAGCAATTTGCCTTAAAGCACGATGCTACGCGCCCCACTAGTTTCTTATAATAATAATATTAATAAAGCACTTATTACAGATTTAGTTCAAATATACACAAATAGTTTATCTACAGTAAATGAATTTAAAATACCTATCTTTAGTGCTTAATTTATATAATTCTTTTATGTATCTAATTATGTATAATATGTATAAATAAACATATTTTTTTGCATATTGTGATGAAAGTAGGGCAGATATTCCTATTTAATACGCAGAATCTTTTGCACAGCATATTAATCTAACATTTATAAATCAGCAATTGATTATACTAATGTAGAGATCTATCTGATCTTTTAAAATCTTCTAATGTAAATATAAAAGGAAAGATTTTAAATACAGCTTATTCTCTGCATTTTGACTATATAGTCCAGTCATTATAGTAAGTTCACCTCGGAATTCGAGATACTCAGCTGTAAGTCTGTAAATACTTATACATTACACCCTAAAGTTGTCTCAAAACTTACATATGGTATTGAAACCCTACCATATGTAGGTTTTGAGATAACTTTAGGGTGTCAATATACAAGTATTTGTAGACTTACAGCTGTGTATCTCAAATTCCAAGATTCTTAACTAATTTAAGCTTAAATGACTGTACTAATAATAATTATTGATTGACACAACTTGTGCACAATATAATGATTAAGAATATATCCCAAAAACAACCCTTTAGCTTGATAGTTCAAAATGAAATAATGCTTGTATCAAAATTCTTCACATAAGTCATTATTTAAGAAAATGTAATATTCAACAGGACTATAGGGTCCGACTTACTTTTTAATTTTGAATTGTCCAACAGAAGTATCTGAATTGAATATATCATCATCATTTATACCAATTTCATAATAAATTTCTTCTAGTTTCTTAGAACAGTTCTTAGGGACAATTGTTCCATCTGATATTAAAATCTCATTATTCCAATACATTTCTGAACCGCTCAATAGATTCAGATCTTTTACAAGATCATATACAATATTTCCTTCTTCTCCATGACACCTGCAGAAAAGAAAACTAAAATTAATAACAATAAATAAACTTTAACTCTTCAACAAAATAAACAATTCGATCTGTGAACAAAACATGCAGCTGTAAACAATAATCAGCAATATATTGTTTAAACTATACAGATCAGAAATCGTCAGACTTTTTTTAAAACTATTTATTATTAATAATAATTATTAATAGTTTATATATCATTTATAATGGAGTTTTACATGCCATTGCGCTCCCAAATCTACTGTGTTGTTGTTGAAATTAGTGGTATAAATTCTACCACCAATTCTGTCACTGGCTTCTAAAATAACTACATTTTTTAAACCATTTTTTATTAATTTAACAGCAGCCGCTATTCCTGCAGCACCTGCTCCAATAATTATAATATTTTTTGCCATTTATATATTTTTAGGTTATGTCAGTTTCAATATTATTTTGCAAGGAAATATATTAACTATAAGCAACACAATCTGTTTTTGGAAAAGTTATCTAATTTTCATATACTAAATTCAACCTTTATTTTATAATCATTTTAAACTCATAAGCTTAATTATAGCTTAAGAATGTAAACAATTTAACTATCATTTTTTCTTTTATTTGTTTGCTTTATATGTATTAATACAATTATGTGCATTGCATTATCTTAAATGTCATCTGATAAAAGGTGCCAGATAAAAATATTTAAAGATAAAATTCAATCTTCTAGTAATTTGCACCATGATTTCTGAGCATATAAAAGACATGGATAAATAGATAAATAAACCTTGTAGAAAAATTAAGACTGAACCCAAAACCCAAAAAATATATTGAATAATTTGAAATTAATATATCCATATTATTATAATGGTTAATATTAAGTTTATTGGGCATATATATTATATTATATATTATTACATTACTTATACAAATAATTAAAAAAATCCAAATACGAAAGATCGATTTTTAAAATTACCGCGGTTAAATAGTAAAATAAACGTTAATTTCAAAATTCTAGTGGTGAATATTAAAATTATTTTAAAATTATAATTATAACGTGCTGCATTTATTTTTTATGCTTATTTATCAAAGACCTGCTGAATATTTTTTTTTATTTAAAAAAAAAAGTCTAAACAAATCAGAACATTAATTTTGCATAATTTTTACACGCGTTCAGAATAGTTTGCAAAAAAATAATGCATAATATTTAATACTTTATGCAATTTTTTGCCAAATGGTTCATAATTGTTAAGGATATAAAAAACTAATTAAAAAAAAATCTTATTATTAGAGTTTTTGTCCTTAATATTTACAGAATTATGTCGTTCTGGTTAGTGCATTTTATATATGTAAGTTACACCTAAATAAACAAATAATTATTGAGTTATTCATTTTTATTGAATATGAAATATATACAATTAGTAAAAATATAGTGCAAAGAGAATTGGTTATTGTTGATAAAAGTTTTCTACATAAGTATATCATTTGTATCAAAATTTTTAACTTTGAAAATTGGTTGAAATTTAATTTTCAATTTGCAATTTTTAATGTCATTGATTAAATTGTGCTTTGTGCATACATCAGCCTAGATAAAAAAGATTGGCACATGTTTCAAGTATTATTATTTAACTATAGTTTAATAAACATTATTATCACAATTTTTATATTGAGTATTGCTTATAGATTCAAGTATTATTTCTGCTTGTTCAATACCTGTCTTCATAGCACCGTGTGTTGTAGAGAAGAATTGTTCACTGCACGCTTCACCAGCAAATAAAATTCGGGGCTGTCCATTTTTGTCTAAAATTGGTGAAGCTAAATCCTTCCACCCAGTATTATTTTTATCACAGATAGGTCTAGTATGACTATATGATCCCAAAGTGTGAGGATCGGTATGCCACTTGCTCCTTTGAAAAATAGTAATAATGTTTTGACATGTATAAATGTATTATTTGGACCTCATTATTTATTCACCTGTACACTCGGCATGGTGTTGGTACTGGAATCTTCAGAATTTTTCGAAGTAATGTGACACAATCTTCAGCTATTTCATCTGCTGATCGTTCTTCAACTAGGATTGCGCCTCTGGCTCCAACCCATCCAACTAAAGTATTAGTAGCCCCTGGATATAAAACATCAAATCCAGACATGTCGTAAACCCAAGAGCTAGCCTGAAAGAGAATTACTTATTTATTACAAATTTGCAACAAATTTATAATTTTAACAATATTCATATAATCAGAATTAAAAAATTTGAAAATAAAATTAATGAATTTTATACTGACTTCATCAGGTTTACACTTTGATTCTGCATCAAACCATACAAATTGAAATCCCTCATTATCATTCCACCAAGCTTCTTCAAATTGTAAAAATATTTTATTGATCGTTGCAAAACCCATGTCTTCAATGGCTTGTGTAACATTTTTTGGTAAGCTGGGTTTAAACCAATTTTTATAATTCTTTTTTAATACTCCTAAAGATACAGTAACTATCACATAATCTGCATTGTATTCAATATTATCCATTGCGCAAACCTTGACACCATTTTCTGACCACTGTACAGATACTACTTCTTTATTAAATTCTAAAGTTTTTTTGGGTAAAGTATTACATAATTTTTCTATAACAGTACTATATCCGTGAAGGTAATTTATATGAGCTTGAGAATTCTCCCCTTCAAAGGAATATTTACCCCATGCTTTTGCTGACAAATCTTTCAAAGAAAGACATGAATTATCAATTATTTGAAATCGAACATGCCACTCATACAAATATTTTTTAATTAGGTTCATCTCAGCAGTGTCACTTGAACAAGTAGCTAAATACTTATCAAATTCTTCTTTTAAATAATTCTCCACGCTGTCTGGGTAATCACAACTTTCATTTTCAGCAAAAGCTTCCAAATTTTCCAAAATTTGACCCACAATGAAATCAATTTTATTTACAACACTATCGTTTATTGTTGCACCATATTCGTTTATATAAAGTCCTTGTCCCTCCATAGACGTTTTGTCTGATAATAATTTATAATGATCTGATACTTTAAATAAAGCATTTTTTGAACCATGTAACCATTGTGCACCAGCTTCCACAAAGTCATTTCCAAAATTTACAGTATTTATTCTACCACCTGGTCGAGATTTAGCTTCTAGTATTTTAACTGAGCATATTCCATCAGATTTAATTGAAGAATTAATAAATAATTTAGATAAATTGGTTTTAAGTAAGGTATGAGCAGCAGCCAGACCAGATATCCCAGCACCAATTACTAAAACGTTTTTGGATGAGGTGATACAATCAGATCTGCAGAAAAAATTTGAAGCCTTGAAGATTGAAGAAAAACATGACTACCATGCAATCTCATGCATCTACACCATCACCAAAACCAATATTTAAATAAATAATCTTTTACTTAATTATTTTGTTTAGAAAATATGGGTTATAGGATATAAATTCCTCAACCAATGGATTAAGAACAACATGTATAGAATTTTTACATACAAATGTATACTATGTACACAACAATTTATATTAGAACCCAAGAAGAATTTACTTTAATAACTATAGTTAGTCACACCAAGTTCAGAAAATATATGTTATATGTATTAATGTATTATTTTACATATATCATGTTTTTATTTGAACAGAAATATTAAGTTGTGAAATAAAAAAATAATTGTAAATGGTATTTTGCTTTATGGCAAGTTGCATGAACTTTCAGACATGTGTAAATAATAATCGACTTATTAATCTCAGATTTAGAGGAATCTGGTACCTTTACAATTTTTATCCAAATGTAAAAATACATGGAATTTTACCAAACTTGTAAAATATATCTTCATTTTTAAATGATTTCATGTGTAAAAATAATGTAAGTAGTAATAACAGTAAATAAATTATTCAAAAATATACAGCACAATATTTTCATAAGTGTCTTAATATGAGAGAAGTATTACTGAAAATTTATTCCAAATACATTATAAAAAGATCCATATTAGTAATGAAGAAAAACTTAATTTTAAAATTTGTAACTATGGTTATTAATTTAAAATAATACAGGCATTTTACATGAACATGCACATAAAGCATACAGAAAGTTTGACAAAACTAACCACAACATATAATTTTATTATCCTGATCTGGCATTTCTCATCACTGACCTCAAACTATTTGGATTCAAACTAATTATTCTAGTAGCTTCTCTGAAACCACTTTCCACAGCGCCATGAACTGTTGAATAATAGTTTTTGCTGGTTGCTTCGCCACCAAATAAAATAGCTGATCTAAAATATTTAATGATTCAATCAATGATCATCTATGATGTGATTACTAACTCTATGTACATTCAAATTACCGTCCCAAAGAATCGATAACTGGTTTAGACAATTCAAAAGAACTTCCTCCGTATTTTTCAGTTTTCAGTAAACGTAATGAATATGATCCTTTACTGTATGGATTTTCACCCCATTTACTCCTATAAAAGATATAAATTAACTATATTTTGGTAACATCAACAATACAATGGTGATTAATAAAATCATCATATACTGGAACATATAAACAAAATGTACTAAATAATACTAATACCAATAAATCTAATTACAAATAATTTACCTAAGGATTTCAACAGGATCACTATAAAGTATTTTGCTTTTCTTTCTGTGTTTTGCAACAAATCTTCTTAATAGGTCAGAGCATAATCTCAGTACTTCTTCATCACTCAAAGATTCCATAATTTTTGCTGAAGGACCAGTTACCCATCCGCAAAGTACATCTGGACATTGGTCAACAGTAAAAAAGCCAAATACATCAATAAGCCACTTATGTTCTTCATTCTATATTTTTTATTTTTATTATTATTAATTTGTTGAATACAACTAGTCAAATGTTAAATGCAAACCTCCTTATCATCAGCAGTCCATAATAATCTGATGCCATTCCAATCAGGAAGCCACCAATTTGACTCAAATCGAAGATATATTTTATCAACGACGCCAAAACCTAGATTATCTATGCATTTAAGTTTATATTCGGGCAAGGCTGGTTGAAATAATCTTGTGCTGAAAAAAAAGATAGAATAAATATCTCACATTATATATAAAATTATAAATAAACATATTTGATTAGATTTTATTCAGGTCTCAAAAAGAATTTTTTTTACTTATTTTTGAGGACTCCCAAAGGTACAGTAACAATGACATGATCAGCATCGTAAACAGAATTATCCTTGCATTTTATAGTGACTGGTTTCTTAGTTGAAGGCTGGTCCCATTCTATAGAAGTAACTTCTTTTTGAAATCGTATGTCCAAATTCAAATCCTTTTCCTTATCTGGGTATTTTTCCTAAAAAATAATAAAATAGCTTAATATACTAATTGTAAGTTAAAATTCAATGATTGTGTGTAATTCAATATAATTTTCAATTAATTTACATATTTAATAAAATGTATAAAAATAGAACATATTAATATTGTATGTGTAAAATAGTCTTAGTTTTTTATTTTTCATACAAGATTCATTCGTTTTTAATTTATCTATTTATTTAAATTGCTGAATATACACAAAATATTGAGGATTATTAAAGAAAGTATTGATTTTTTTAAACAACCTATACAAACTTTGTTAGTTTGATAAGAAATCTAGAATAGATTAAATTTCAATGATTTCTTGTAATTCATACCATTAAGACTTCTAGAAATCTAATATATCCAGCACCTTTCCAATTCAATAATGGATGTCCAGGGCATTCAAAATATTCTAATGATCCTTTAGCAGAACTTTCAAACCAATTGTCGGATGCATCAACACTATTAACACATTTATGGCACCACTCTAAGTATTGTTCAGCGAGAACTGTATCGATTAATTGATATTCAGTTTCCTTTAAAATATTGTAATATCTAAAATATAGTAATAAATTATGTAAAATAAAAACAGCATTATAATAATACATGTTACAGTAGAAGTTTATTAGTCCGGCACACTTGGGACCGGCCTAGGTAACGGACTATCAAAAACACCAGACTATCAGGAGGTGCCAAACAGTCCAGAGTACAAATTGGTGCAAAACAGTCTTTAAAGAAGGCAGCAGTCATTAGCACATGACAAAACGGTTAATCTGCCTTTGTTTTTCCTCTAAATAGGATTTTTCTCCTCCCCAGTTAAATTATTTCAACAATCAGAAATTTCTGAAACTAATCCTTATATTTTTCTGCAGAGGTTTGAATTTTATCTAAAAACTTAAAGTTTCTGAGCCAACCATCAGAATAATTACATACATTTTCAGCAATCTTGGACAAAATGTTTTACTTTTTCAACAATCATTGGACTTGTTACCGGTATTCCTTGCAAATGTACTGCACTAAATCATTTGAACAGTACACTATATAGGAGTTTCAGTTTTGGATTTTCAATGTTTGTCTAGAAGACAATGTTTCAATTGTTACCAAATGAGTAGCAAACATCATCTGTTTAAAACATTTGACATATTAGCTGCCGTCCATTGTTTCACTTTAATTACGCTTCTACAAACATTTCTAATTAAAAATTTTTCAAGACTGGTCATTTTATTTCATCCGTATATTTTATATTTTAGAGTTTTACCAGACCTAACATAATACTGAGCTCCATTTTTATATATAAGATAAACTCTTGAAAAAACAATTGAAATTGTTCCAGACTATCGGGCATTCTGGACTGTTGGGTGCCGGACTAATAGACTTCTACTGTATATAAATTTGGTTAAAATAACAAATATTCAGATAATATAATAACTGTAAATTATTAAGTTTTAAGTATTCATCGATCGTGCAATTTTGAATATTGTAATATTGATTACTATTAACACATTTATGTGTAAAAACAGTATAGCTTATACAATTAATTTTAAATGCTGGTTAATTTGGAATATATTACCAATCTCATGAGTTTTAATCATTGAAAATATTGTCAATGTGTAAATATTGTATGAAGTATTAAAATATATTTTCTTTATACTTATTTGTCACGTATTGTCCAACTGACAGGTCAGGATCTATTATATCATCCTCATTGATAGCAATCTTTAAATAAATTTCTTCAAGTTTTTTAGAAATGTCTTTGGAAACTGTTGTTCCATCTGATATGAGAATTTCATTATTGAGGAACATTTCTGAACTACTTAATAGATTCATATCCTTCACTATATCATGTACAATATTTCCTTCTTCTCCGTGACACCTACAAAGGTAATATTTGTTATATACTGAAACAATACATAATACAGCAACATTCTTTAGTGTTATGTAATAAAATTTGCCATTCAATTTGTTCTTCAAATCATTGTTTTAGAAAAGAATTAATAGAGGAAATTTTGATGGATCTTTACAAACCATTGTGCTCCTAAATCCACAGTGTTGTTTCCAAATAATGTTGTGTGAATCCTACCACCAATTCTATCACTAGCTTCTAAAATAATCACATTTCTTAAACCATTTTTATTCAATTTAACAGCAGCAGATATTCCTGCAGCTCCAGCTCCGATAATTACAATATTTTTTGCCATTTGAACTAACTTTGAGGTTATGTTTACAATTTTAATTTCTGACAATGAGTATTATTTGCAGTGTTTGAAAAACTGTGAGGATCAATGATTCTCAAAATTTTTCTTACTATTGGTCGCGCCGAATGAAAGAAGCAAAACTAAAAAAATATAGAAAAAAAAACTGGTCAGATAAAAATAAAAAAATGCTTTGTTTTTGTTTTAGAAATCAATAAGATAAAAATTATAATTAAATATAATTAAAACGTTATATAAAACAAATATAAAGTTATAATTAAATATAATTACAACGATATATTAGAATATAACAAAATGGAGTACTCAATAAACCCATAAATTTAAAATTTATTTTATTCTGTAAATTTATTACATTTATCACAAACTATCAAAGTCAAAATGTCAGTATGTCTATTAAAATTTATTAACCATTTTTAACTTTACACTCGCTATTCTGCCATAATTTTCTAAACGTTTCTATGAATTAATTATCGCAAGCGCACTATAAATACAATATTGTAAAAAAATATGTAAACTAAAGATAAGATTTGCGTTATTATTTCCTATTAAACTACTCAATAAAATATTAGATTAGAAGTTATGGTTTGTGTATTTATATTTATGCAATGCTATCGAGATTTTCTGACCACAAATAATAAAACACTAATCATAATAATGTTTATTCGAAATTTTATCGATATTTTTTTAATTGAAATTTGTAATTGTATTTACTATTAAATCTAGAATAATGAACTAGTATTTTTTATACATTATTTATGATTAAGCTTAAATATAAAAGGCGTAGAAATACAGTTTGGACAAATAATACTGACTTAAATTTCAATTCCACCCTTATGTACAGTATACTTATAACATTTTTTTATTAATTATTTTTTGCTAAATATTAATATATATTTTCAAAATTATGTCAAAGATTGAGTATTCACTTTTGAATTATCAAAGATCGTAGAAGTAGATAACCAAAAATTGTAAATGTAGTTGACAATTTTCAGAAGGAATTGTTAAAGAAATATATACAAAAATGATTTTTACAATTTTTTACAAAAGTACTGATTTATGTTTTCTTAATACTTTTAATATCTTTTATCTAATTATTCTATTAATTTTTTCTATCTATTCATTTTATTAATTTGGCAGCATTCTCAATGCTTTGCTTTTTGCTTTATTCGAATAATTCCACAGTTAATATTGCATAATTAGGTTAATTATTTCAAATTAAGACCACATTTTATATAGAAATGATATACAAACATATATAATATATAAATGAGTCATGATTTCTTTGTAAAAAAATAAACAAGTTTTTTTGAAACAAAACTATAGTATTCACAATAGCTATATTTATCTCATGAGTATAATAAATTCCACATGTGAAACAATTATTTTTGTTAATTTATTAATATTCATCACTGGCCATTCTTTGTGCTTTTGCTGAGATTAATTATTCTATTAGCTTCTCTAAAACCGCTTTCGGTAGCTCCGTGGACCGTTGAATAATAATTCTGACTCGTAGCTTCTCCAGCAAATAAAATAGCTGACCTGAAATATTTCATAAAATATTCTAATTTACAGGGGTTTTTTCATACGAGCACAAACTGTTTACAAATTGATCAAAACTGACAACATGCAACTGATTCAAACATTTGCAGATTTAGTTAGTTTGTAAATTAGAATTGAACGAAACCAGGGTGTTCCAGAACTGAATGTCAAGCCGAAAGAAATGAAGTATGATGTTACAATGCTACAATAATTCATAATGGGCTGTAACTTGGCAAAATTGCTGAAACTATAATTATAAAAGAAATCTCAGAAGTCCTCATGGTTCCGGTGCGAGCTAAAAATTAATACATTTTTTGGATATAATTCTATGCTGTACAATTTTGTCAAAGGTAATTTTGCGATGAAAGTGACGAATCGATTATGAAAATTTAAAAACCGTTCGAAAGATATTGGTTGGGAATCGTGCTGATTAGTTTTTGGTAGAGATCGGCCGGGCCGTTTTCTGGTAATAAAGTGTTAAAAAAATTTTTCGACGATTTTTATTATTACTTTTTTAACGATAGATACATATATAAATAAAGAGCAAATATCTACAGACCTTCCTGATGCATCAATGACAGGTTGTGATAATTCTGTAGAACTGCCACCAAAATTTTCAGTTTTTAGTAGTCGAAGCGAATAAGAACCTCGGCTATATGGATTTGTTCCCATTTGCTTCTGTAATAAAAAAAATAAACCATAAGGATAAAAAAATTGATAAACTTATAAGCAAGTAAAATCATATCTTTCCAGAAAAGACAATCACAAAAAACAACATCAAAACAACATCGCATTGCGATCTTGGACATCGCCGCGCCGAAGTCATTTTTGTTGTATAGAACGTTCATTGAGCGCGGAGTAATGTCACATTTGCGATATATTAATTATAAGATGTTTAATTTAAATAAATGAGTGCACGTACCTTAATACCTCAACAGGATCGCAGTACCTTTTAGCAGTTTTTGATTCATATTTTGTCACAATTTTCTTATTAAATCTGAACATATTTGTAAAACTTTTTCATCGCTCAAAGACTCCATAATTTTTGCCGAAGGACCAGTCACCCAACCGCAGAGCACATCGGAACATTGATCCACGGTGTAGAAGCCAAATACATCATCCACCCATTTTCTAATTCATTCTATCAAAAAACATATCTACAATTATACGGCATAATGTATTTTATAAATACTTTCAATAATATAAGTAAAGAATAAAAACCTTTTTAAGTAATTCCTCTCTATCTTCAACAGTCCACAATAATCTGATACCGTTCCATTCAGGAAGCCACCATTTGTTTTCGAAGCGAAGAAAAATTTATCGACAGTGCCAAAACCCAGATTTTCTATACAATTTTTTTTGTACTGTGGCAAATTTGGTGTAAATAATGTCGGACTAAAAAATAATGCTGGCAAATTTTTTGCGTTTGAGTAACAATTTATTTACATCACCTATAGTCACCTATTTTTAAGCACTCCTAAAGGAACACAACGATAACATGATCTGCCTCATATGTAGAATTATCTTTACATTTTATTAT
>NW_020539725.1:9166565-9194928 GCF_003426905.1 Ctenocephalides felis | reverse complement strand
AAAACATTTTACTTGTATTGACAAGATGAAGCATTGATCAAATTTGTATGAAGGCAGGTCTAGTGGTTTCGGCGATCTAGGGGAAAAAGTAAAAAAAATGCCATTTGGCGATCAAAAATGATCATTGGACATATGCACATCAATTATCAGATATTTTATAGAGATTTTAACCATGAGTATAAATTTTGTTTGCATTACGACGCGCGCTAGGCGCTTCGATATAACGTATCTATGCAGTTGAAGCAGTACGATAGCTTTGAAAAAAAGTTCAAAATTTCCAAAATATTTCAAAATAAAGAAAACATTTTTTTTTTCAAAAAAAAGGAAATTTTTGTCAAAATTGTTAATCTTTTAAAAAAAAAAAATTTTTGGTACGAGAAGTTCTTTAAAGCAATTTGCCTTAAAGCACGATGCTACGCGCCCCACTAGTTTCCTATAATAATAATATTAATAAAGCACTTATTACAGATTTAGTTCAAAAATAGTTTATCTACAGTAAATGAATTTAAAATACCTATCTTTAGTGCTTAATTTATATAATTCTTTTATGTATCTAATATGTATAAATAAACATATTTTTTTGTTTCATATATTGTGGTGAAAGTAGGGCAGATATTCCTATTTAATACGCAGAATCTTTTGCACAGCATATTAATCTAACATTTATAAATCAGCAATTAATTATTATACTAATGTAGAGATCTACTGATCTTTTAAAATCTTCTAATGTAAATATAAAAGGAAAGATTTTAAATGCAGTTTATTCTTGCATTTTGACTATATAGTCCAGTCATTATAGTAAGTTCACCTCGGAATTCGAGATACTCAGCTGTAAGTCTGTAATATTTATACATTACACCCCTAAAGTTGTTTCAAAACTTACATATGATATTGAAACCCTACCATATGTAGGTTTTGAGATAACTTTAGGGTGTCAATATACAAATATTTGCAGACTTACAGCTGGGTATCTCAAATTCCAAGATTCTTAACTAATTTAAGCTTAAATGACTGTACTAATAATAATTATTGATTGACACAACTTGTGCACAATATAATGATTAAGAATATATCCCAAAAACAACCCTTTAGCTTGATAGTTCAAAATAAAATAATGCTTGTATCAAAATTCTTCACATAAGTCATTATTTAAGAAAATGTAATATTCAACAGTACTATAGCCCCCGACTTACTTTTTAATTTTGAATTGTCCAACAGAAGTATCTGAATCGAATATATCATCATCATTTATACCAATTTCATAATAAATTTCTTCTAGTTTTTTAGAATTGTTCTTAGGGACAATTGTTCCATCCGATATTAAAAACTCATTATTCCAATACATTTCTGAACCGCTCAATAGATTCAGATCCTTCACAATATCATACACGATATTTCCTTCTTCTCCATGACACCTGCAGAAAAGAAAACTAAAATTAATAACAATAAATAAAATTTACATAATTGAATCTGTAAACAATAACATGCAGCTATGAAAAAATAAAAATCAGCAATATAGTTCATCGAATGTTGACAGATTTTTATAAAACAATTATTAATACAATAATTATTGATAGTATCATTTATAATTGAGTTTTTACATGCCATTGTGCTCCCAAATCTACTGTGTTGTTGTTGAAATTTGTGGTATAAATTCTACCACCAATTCTGTCACTGGCTTCTAATATAACTACATTTTTTTAAGCTTTTTTATTAATTTAACAGCAGCCGCTATTCCTGCTGCACCTGCTCCAATAATTATAATATTTTTTGCCATTTATATATTTTTAGGTTATGTCAGTTTCAATATTATTTTGCTGCAACGAATAAGGAAATATATTAATATAAGCAACACAATCTGTTTTTGGAAAAGTTATCTAATTTTCATCTACTAAATTCAACCTTTATTTTATATGTACCTTACTCATAAGCTTAATTATAGCTTAAGAATGTAAACAATTTAACTATCATTTTTTTATTTTATTTGTTTGCTTTATATGTATTATGTGCATTACATTATCTTAAATGTCATCTGATAAAAGGTGCCAAATGTAAATATAATATTGTCTAGGATGTGCCAAATAAAAATATTTAAAGATAAAATTTAATCTTCTAGTAATTTGCACCATGGTCTCTGAGCATATAAAAAACATGGATAAATAAACCTTGAAGAAAAAAATAAATTGAATAATTTGAAATAAATATGTCCTGAATGACATATTATTATAATGGTTAATATTAAGTTTATTAGACATATATATTGAATATATATTATATTATATATTATTACATTACTTACATAAATAATTAATTCAAAAAATCGATTTTCAAATACCGCGGTTAAATAGTAAAAAAAAAACGTTAATTTCAAAATTCCAGTGAAGAATATTAAAATTAATTTTAAAATTATAATTATAACCTGCTGCATTTATTTTTATGCACATTAAATAAGCATAAAAAATTGGCAGGTCATTGATAATTATCAATGGCCTGCTGAATATTTTTTTTTATTTTTAAAAAAATTCTAAACAAATCAGAACATTATTTTCCACAATTTTGTTAAATAGTTTGCAAAAAAATGCATAATATGTATATACTTTATGCAATTTTTTGCCAAATGGTTCACATTTATTAAGGATATAAAAACCTATTAAAAAAAATGCTAATTATTTGAGTTTTTGTCCTTAATATTTACAAAATTATGTCGTTCTGGTTAGTGCATTTTATATATGTAAGTTACACCTAAATAACAAATAATTATTGAGTTATTCATTTTTATTGAATATGAAATATATACAATTAGTAAAAATATAGTGCAAAGAGAATTGGTTATTGTTGATAAAAGTTTTCTACATAAGTATATCATTTGTATCAAAATTTTTAACTTTGAAAATTGGTTGAAATTTAATTTTCAATTTGCAATTTTTAATGTCATTGATTAAATTGTGCTTTGTGCATACATCAGCCTAGATAAAAAGATTGGCACATGTTTCAAGTATTATTATTTAACTATAGTTTAATAAACATTACTATCACAATTTTTATATTGAATATTTCTTATCGATTCAAGTATTATTTCTGCTTGTTCAATACCTGTCTTCATAGCACCGTGTGTTGTAGAGAAGAATTGTTCACTGCACGCTTCACCAGCAAATAAAATTCGGGGCTGTCCATTTTTGTCTAAAATTGGTGAAGCTAAATCCTTCCACCCAGTATTATTTTTATCACAGATAGGTCTAGTATGACTATATGATCCCAAAGTGTGAGGATCGGTATGCCACTTGCTCCTTTGAAAAATAGTAATAATGTTTTGACATGTATAAATGTATTATTTGGACCTCATTATTTATTCACCTGTACACTCGGCATGGTGTTGGTACTGGAATCTTCAGAATTTTTCGAAGTAATGTGACACAATCTTTAGCTATTTCATCTGCTGATCGTTCTTCAACTAGGATTGCGCCCCTGGCTCCAACCCATCCAACTAAAGTATTAGTAGCCCCTGGATATAAAACATCAAATCCAGACATGTCGTAAACCCAAGAGCTAGCCTGAAAGAGAATTACTTATTTATTACAAATTTAAATTTATAATTTTAACAATATTCATATAATCAGAATTAAAGAATTTGAAAATAAAATTAATGAATTTTATACTGACTTCATCAGGTTTACACTTTGATTCTGCATCAAACCATACAAATTGAAATCCCTCATTATCATTCCACCAAGCTTCTTCAAATTGTAAAAATATTTTATTGATCGTTGCAAAACCCATGTCTTCAATGGCTTGTGTAACATTTTTTGGTAAGCTGGGTTTAAACCAATTTTTATAATTCTTTTTTAATACTCCTAAAGATACAGTAACTATCACATAATCTGCATTGTATTCAATATTATCCATTGTGCAAACCTTGACACCATTTTCTGACCACTGTACAGATACTACTTCTTTATTAAATTCTAAAGTTTTTTTGGGTAAAGTATTACATAATTTTTCTATAACAGTACTATATCCGTGAAGGTAATTTATATGAGCTTGAGAATTCTCCCCTTCAAAGGAATATTTACCCCATGCTTTTGCTGACAAATCTTTCAAAGAAAGACATGAATTATCAATTATTTGAAATCGAACATGCCACTCATACAAATATTTTTTAATTAGGTTCATCTCAGCAGTGTCACTTGAACAAGTAGCTAAATACTTATCAAATTCTTCTTTTAAATAATTCTCCACGCTGTCTGGGTAATCACAACTTTCATTTTCAGCAAAAGCTTCCAAATTTTCCAAAATTTGACCCACAATGAAATCAATTTTATTTACAACACTATCGTTTATTGTTGCACCATATTCGTTTATATAAAGTCCTTGTCCCTCCATAGACGTTTTGTCTGATAATAATTTATAATGATCTGATACTTTAAATAAAGCATTTTTTGAACCATGTAACCATTGTGCACCAGCTTCCACAAAGTCATTTCCAAAATTTACAGTATTTATTCTACCACCTGGTCGAGATTTAGCTTCTAGTATTTTAACTGAGCATATTCCATCAGATTTAATTGAAGAATTAATAAATAATTTAGATAAATTGGTTTTAAGTAAGGTATGAGCAGCAGCCAGACCAGATATCCCAGCACCAATTACTAAAACGTTTTTGGATGAGGTGATACAATCAGATCTGCAGAAAAAATTTGAAGCCTTGAAGATTGAAGAAAAACATGACTACCATGCAATCTCATGCATCTACACCATCACCAAAACCAATATTTAAATAAATAATCTTTTACTTAATTATTTTGTTTAGAAAATATGGGTAATAGGATATAAATTCCTCAACCAATGGATTAAGAACAACATGTATAGAATTTTTACATACAAATGTATACTATGTACACAACAATTTATATTAGAACCCAAGAAGAATTTACTTTAATAACTATAGTTAGTCACACCAAGTTCAGAAAATATATGTTATATGTATTAATGTATTATTTTACATATATCATGTTTTTATTTGAACAGAAATATTAAGTTGTAAAATAAAAAAATAATTGTAAATGGTATTTTGCTTTATGGCAAGTTGCATGAACTTTCAGACACGTGTAAATAATAATCGACTTATTAATCTCAGATTTAGAGGAATCTGGTACCTTTACAATTTTTATCCAAATGTAAAAATACATGGAATTTTACCAAACTTGTAAAATATATCTTCATTTTTAAATGATTTCATGTGTAAAAATAATGTAAGTAGTAATAACAGTAAATAAATTATTCAAAATATACAGTGTCTTAATATGAGAGAAGTATTACTGAAAATTTATTCCAAATACATTATAAAAAGATCCATATTAGTAATGAAGAAAAACTTAATTTTAAAATTTATAACTATGGTTATTAATTTAAAATAATACAGGCATTTTACATGAACATGCACATAAAGCATACAGAAAGTTTGACAAAACTAACCACAACATATAATTTTATTATCCTGATCTGCCATTTCTCATCACTGACCTCAAACTGTTTGGATTCAAACTAATTATTCTGGTAGCTTCTCTGAAACCACTTTCCACAGCACCATGAACTGTTGAATAATAGTTTTTGCTGGTTGCTTCTCCACCAAATAAAATAGCTGATCTAAAATATACAATGATACAATCAATGACCATCTATGATGTGATTACGAACTCTATGAAAATTCAAATTACCGTCCCAAAGAATCAATAACTGGTTTAGATAACTCAAAAGAACTTCTCCATATTTTTCAGTTTTCAGTAAACGTAATGAATATGATCCTTTACTGTATGGATTTTCACCCCATTTACTCCTATAAAAGATATAAATTAACTATATTTTGGTAATAAAAACATCAACAATAAAATGATGATTAATAAAATCATCATATACTGGAACATATAAACAAAAAGTACTAAATAACACTAATACCAATAAATCTAATTACAAATAATTTACCTAAGGATTTCAACAGGATCACTATAAAGTATTTTGCTTTTCTTTCTGTGTTTTGCAACAAATCTTCTTAATAGGTCAGAGCATAATCTCAGTACTTCTTCATCACTCAAAGATTCCATAATTTTTGCTGAAGGACCAGTTACCCATCCGCAAAGTACATCTGGGCATTGGTCAACAGTAAAAAAGCCAAATACATCAATAAGCCACTTATGTTCTTCATTCTATATTTTTTATTTTTATTATTATTAATTTGTTGAATACAACTAGTCAAATGTTAAATGCAAACCTCCTTATCATCAGCAGTCCATAATAATCTGATGCCATTCCAATCAGGAAGCCACCAATTTGACTCAAATCGAAGATATATTTTATCAACGACGCCAAAACCTAGATTATCTATGCATTTAAGTTTATATTCGGGCAAGGCTGGTTGAAATAATCTTGTGCTGAAAAAAAAGATAGAATAAATATCTCACATTATATATAAAATTATAAATAAACATATTTGATTAGATTTTATTCAGGTCTCAAAAAGAATTTTTTTTACTTATTTTTGAGGACTCCCAAAGGTACAGTAACTATGACATGATCAGCATCGTAAGAAGAATTATCCTTGCATTTTATAGTCACTGGTTTCTTAGTTGTAGGCTGGTCCCATTCTATAGAAGTAACTTCTTTTTGAAATCGTATGTCTAAATTCAAATCCTTTTCCTTATCTGGGTATTTTTCCTAAAAATAATAAAATAGCTTAATATACTAATTGTAAGTTAAAATTCAATGATTGTGTGTAATTCAATATAATTTTCAATTAATTTACATATTTAATAAAATGTATAAAAATGGAACATATTAATATTGTATGTGTAAAATAGTCTTAGTTTTTTATTTTTAATACAAGACTAATTCATTTTTAATTTATCTATTTATTTAAATTGCTGAATATACACAAAATATTGAGGATTATTAAAGAAAGTATTGATTTTTTTAAACAACCTATACTAACTTTGTTAGCTTGATAAGAAATCTAGAATAGATTAAATTTCAATGGTTTCTTGTAATTCATACCATTAAGACTTCTAGAAATCTAATATATCCAGCACCTTTCCAATTCAATAATGGATGTCCAGGGCATTCAAAATATTCTAATGATCCTTTAGCAGAACTTTCAAACCAATTGTCGGATGCATCAACACTATTAACACATTTATGGCACCACTCTAAGTATTGTTCAGCGAGAACTGTATCGATTAATTGATATTCAGTTTCCTTTAAAATATTGTAATATCTAAAATATAGTAATAAATTATGTAAAATAAAAACAGCATTATAATAATACATGTTACAGTAGAAGTTTATTAGTCCGGCACACTTGGGACCGGCCTAGGTAACGGACTATCAAAAACACCAGACTATCAGGAGGTGCCAAACAGTCCAGAGTACAAATTGGTGCAAAACAGTCTTTAAAGAAGGCAGCAGTCATTAGCACATGACAAAACGGTTAATCTGCCTTTGTTTTTCCTCTAAATAGGATTTTTCTCCTCCCCAGTTAAATTATTTCAACAATCAGAAATTTCTGAAACTAATCCTTATATTTTTCTGCAGAGGTTTGAATTTTATCTAAAAACTTAAAGTTTCTGAGCCAACCATCAGAATAATTACATACATTTTCAGCAATCTTGGACAAAATGTTTTACTTTTTCAACAATCATTGGACTTGTTACCGGTATTCCTTGCAAATGTACTGCACTAAATCATTTGAACAGTACACTATATAGGAGTTTCAGTTTGGATTTTCAATGTTTGTCTAGAAGACAATGTTTCAATTGTTACCAAATGAGTAGCAAACATCATCTGTTTAAAACATTTGACATATTAGCTGCCGTCCATTGTTTCACTTTAATTACGCTTCTACAAACATTTCTAATTAAAAATTTTTCAAGACTGGTCATTTTATTTCATCCGTATATTTTATATTTTAGAGTTTTACCAGACCTAACATAATACTGAGCTCCATTTTTATATATAAGATAAACTCTTGAAAAAACAATTGAAATTGTTCCAGACTATCGGGCATTCTGGACTGTTGGGTGCCGGACTAATAGACTTCTACTGTATATAAATTTGGTTAAAATAACAAATATTCAGATAATATAATAACTGTAAATTATTAAGTTTTAAGTATTCATCGATCGTGCAATTTTGAATATTGTAATATTGATTACTATTAACACATTTATGTGTAAAAACAGTATAGCTTATACAATTAATTTTAAATGCTGGTTAATTTGGAATATATTACCAATCTCATGAGTTTTAATCATTGAAAATATTGTCAATGTGTAAATATTGTATGAAGTATTAAAATATATTTTCTTTATACTTATTTGTCACGTATTGTCCAACTGACAGGTCAGGATCTATTATATCATCCTCATTGATAGCAATCTTTAAATAAATTTCTTCAAGTTTTTTAGAAATGTCTTTGGAAACTGTTGTTCCATCTGATATGAGAATTTCATTATTGAGGAACATTTCTGAACTACTTAATAGATTCATATCCTTCACTATATCATGTACAATATTTCCTTCTTCTCCGTGACACCTACAAAGGTAATATTTGTTATATACTGAAACAATACATAATACAGCAACATTCTTTAGTGTTATGTAATAAAATTTGCCATTCAATTTGTTCTTCAAATCATTGTTTTAGAAAAGAATTAATAGAGGAAATTTTGATGGATCTTTACAAACCATTGTGCTCCTAAATCAACTGTGTTGTTTCCAAATAATGTTGTGTGAATCCTACCACCAATTCTATCACTAGCTTCTAAAATAATCACATTTCTTAAACCATTTTTATTCAATTTAACAGCAGCAGATATTCCTGCAGCTCCAGCTCCGATAATTACAATATTTTTTGCCATTTGAACTAACTTTGAGGTTATGTTTACAATTTTAATTTTAAAAGAATTAACTGCAGTGTTTGAAAAACTGTGAGGGTCAGTGATTCTCAAAATTTTTCTTATATTGGTCGCGCCGAAAGAAAGAAGCAAAACTAAAAAAAATATAATAAAAAAAACTGGTCAGAGTAATAATAAAAAAATGATGTGTTTTTGTTTTAGAAATCAATACGATAAAAATTTATAATAAAATATAATTATAACGTTATATAAAATATATCTTATAGTGTTATAATTAAATTTAATTACAATGATAAATTATAATTTAACAAATGGAGTACTCAATAAACCCATAAATTTAAAATTTATTTTATTCTGTAAATTTATTACATTTATCACAAACTATCAAAGTCAAAATGTCAGTATGTCTATTAAAATTTATTAACCAATTTTTAACTTTACACTCGCTATTCTGCCATAATTTTCTAAACGTTTCTATGAATTAATTATCGCAAGCGCACTATAAATACAATATTGTAAAAAAATTATGTAAACTAAAGATAAGATTTGCGTTATTATTTCCTATTAAACTACTCAATAAAATATTAGATTAGAAGTTATGGTTTGTGTATTTATATTTATGCAATGCTATCGAGATTTTCTGACCACAAATAATAAAACACTTACCATAATAATGTTTATTCGAAACTTTATCGATATTTTTTTAATTGAAATTTGTAATTGTATTTACTATTAAATCTGGAATAATAAACTAGTAATTTTTATACATTATTTATGATTAAGCTTAAATATAAAAGAAGTAGAAATACAGTTTGGACAAATAATACTGACTTAAATTTCAATTCCACCCTTATGGGTACAGTATACTTATAACATTTTTTTATTAATTATTTTTTGCTAAAATATTAATATATATTTTCAAAATTATGTCAAAGATTGAGTATTCACTTTTGAATTATCAAAGATCGTAGAAGTAGATAACCAAAAATTGTAAATGTAGTTGACAATTTTCAGAAGGAATTGTTAAAGAAATATATACAAAAATGATTTTTACATTTTTTTTACAAAAGTATTGACTTATGTTCTTATAAAACTTTTAATATCTTTTATCTAATTATTCTATTAATTTTTTCTATCTATTCATTTTATTAATTTGGCAGCATTCTCAATGCTTTGCTTTTTGCTTTATTCGAATAATTCTACAGTTTAATTTTACATAATTAGATTAATTATTTCAAATTAAGACCATATTTGGCATAGAAATGATATACAAACAAATATGATATATAAATGAGTCATGATTTCTTTGTAAAAAAAAATAAACAAGTATTTTTTGAAACAAAACTATAGTATTCACAATAGCTATATTTATCTCATGAGTATAATAAATTCCACATGTGAAACAATTATTTTTTGTTAATTTATTAATATTCATCACTGGCCATTCTTTGTGCTTTTGCTGAGATTAATTATTCTATTAGCTTCTCTAAAACCGCTTTCGGTAGCTCCGTGGACCGTTGAATAATAATTCTGACTCGTAGCTTCTCCAGCAAATAAAATAGCTGACCTGAAATATTTCATAAAATATTCTAATTTACAGGGGTTTTTTCATACGAGCACAAACTGTTTACAAATTGATCAAAACTGACAACATGCAACTGATTCAAACATTTGCAGATTTAGTTAGTTTGTAAATTAGAATTGAACGAAACCAGGGTGTTCCAGAACTGAATGTCAAGCCGAAAGAAATGAAGTATGATGTTACAATGCTACAATAATTCATAATGGGCTGTAACTTGGCAAAATTGCTGAAACTATAATTATAAAAGAAATCTCAGAAGTCCTCATGGTTCCGGTGCGAGCTAAAAATTAATACATTTTTTGGATATAATTCTATGCTGTACAATTTTGTCAAAGGTAATTTTGCGATGAAAGTGACGAATCGATTATGAAAATTTAAAAACCGTTCGAAAGATATTGGTTGGGAATCGTGCTGATTAGTTTTTGGTAGAGATCGGCCGGGCCGTTTTCTGGTAATAAAGTGTTAAAAAAAATTTTTCGACGATTTTTATTATTACTTTTTTAACGATAGATACATATATAAATAAAGAGCAAATATCTACAGACCTTCCTGATGCATCAATGACAGGTTGTGATAATTCTGTAGAACTGCCACCAAAATTTTCAGTTTTTAGTAGTCGAAGCGAATAAGAACCTCGGCTATATGGATTTGTTCCCCATTTGCTTCTGTAATAAAAAAAATAAACCATAAGGATAAAAAAATTGATAAACTTATAAGCAAGTAAAATCATATCTTTCCAGAAAAGACAATCACAAAAAAACAACATCAAAACAACATCGCATTGCGATCTTGGACATCGCCGCGCCGAAGTCATTTTTGTTGTATAGAACGTTCATTGAGCGCGGAGTAATGTCACATTTGCGATATTAATTAATAAGATGTTTAATTTAAATAAATGAGTGCACGTACCTTAATACCTCAACAGGATCGCAGTACCTTTTAGCAGTTTTTGATTCATATTTTGTCACAAATTTTCTTATTAAATCTGAACATATTTGTAAAACTTTTTCATCGCTCAAAGACTCCATAATTTTTGCCGAAGGACCAGTCACCCAACCGCAGAGCACATCGGAACATTGATCCACGGTGTAGAAGCCAAATACATCATCCACCCATTTTTCTAATTCATTCTATCAAAAAACATATCTACAATTATACGGCATAATGTATTTTATAAATACTTTCAATAATATAAGTAAAGAATAAAAACCTTTTTAAGTAATTCCTCTCTATCTTCAACAGTCCACAATAATCTGATACCGTTCCATTCAGGAAGCCACCATTTGTTTTCGAAGCGAAGAAAAATTTTATCGACAGTGCCAAAACCCAGATTTTCTATACAATTTTTTTTGTACTGTGGCAAATTTGGTGTAAATAATGTCGGACTAAAAAATAATGCTGGCAAATTTTTTGCGTTTGAGTAACAATTTATTTACATCACCTATAGTCACCTATTTTTAAGCACTCCTAAAGGAACAGCAACGATAACATGATCTGCCTCATATGTAGAATTATCTTTACATTTTATTATTACAGATTTTTTTGCTGTCGGTCGCTCCCATTCTATTGATATAACTTCTTTATGAAAGCGAATATCTAATTTTAATGCTTTGTTTTCATCGGGATATTTATTCTGAAAAATAAATAAATAAATACTATCAGAACCATTGACAATTAAGAGAAAAGTTTTGCTACTAAATATATTTGCATTAATTAAACTAGATTTACCATAATAACTTCTAAAAATCTCAGATATCCAGCGCCTTTCCAATTCAACAAAGGATGTCCAGGACATTCGTGATACTCCAAATATCCTTTTGCAGAGCTTTCGAACCATTTATCAGAAGCATCATAGCTATTGTGGAATCTATGGCACCATTCCAAAAATTGTTCACTAAGGGTCTCATCTACATCTTGATATTCATTTAATTTCATAAGTTTATAATACCTAGTTCAAATAAAATAAATTGCATGAATTAGTAATTTTGTTGGAATAATGTATTTGTAATTAATTAATTTTTTGTCTCTGGAATCAACAGATTTAATATTTAAAAGATAATAAGATAATTGATTGTGATTGATAAATTATTATACTATACTATTTAGGATACCATAATAATTGAGATTTTTGTTTATATAGATACCACATATATCACATATTCTTACCATGAAGTATTACTGTAATTAAGTATATTGTAGTATTAGAATATCAAACTTTATATTCGGCTAAATGACAGATGAGATGTTAAACGAAACGTATAGGAATTAATTTATCGAAATTCACAATTTTTATTGATGCATCGCCCAATCATTAGACCTCGACTCTTATATATTAAGTATATCAACTATATTCTACATTATGATTTTAGTAATAAATTTATTTTTTTCTTACATATTGCAGCTTTTAATTCCATTTTTAGTTATAATTATAAGTTTAAGAATTAGATGTATTATATTTTATTAGAATACAAAACATTGCAAAAATGTACAACACCAGAAACTGGTTAAAAATGCATCGCACTTAACACAGAAGCAACCACTTTCTTCGTCCTCGTCTTGTAATTGTTCAGCAGAATTTGCACTTGTTTTATCATCGATCATATTGTTATTTTCGCAAATGTATTAAATATTTTTGCAATCAGTATATTAACGAGCGAGGTCGGAATAATATAAAATACTATAATTTGATGAATTGATAATTAGACATTTTTAAAATGTTATCTTATCATAATTAATAATGTTTTATCTTTATGTAATGATAATATTTATCGATTCGATTATAATAAATTGTTAATTTATATAATGAATAGTATCACAAATATTCACGTGAAATGCATGTATGTGTATTAACTTACGTACAATATCTTTTTACTTTTAGACTGCACATAAAATAAAACTGAAGATTTGAGCACATACTTATATTGGTTATTAATTAAAGAATACACTGCATGAATTACTCAATCAATAATAAATACAAACAATTTGCAAGTCATTTTTCCTGATACGTAAAACTGACTTATTGAGATTTAGATATTTAGAACATGCTTCGACTGCATATTCCGAAAATAATTTTTTTGCTTTTATTAAAAATCATCATTGATTGCTATCAATGCAATTTCCAATCGATATCATTCGAAGAAACTTATAATATCTGTAATTGTATTAATTACGGTGAATTTTTGTGATATAAGGCATCGTGCCTTAAGTCAAATTGCTGGAACTTCCCGCAGCATGTTTTCATATAAATATATTATAATGTTACATTGTCTAATAATATTTAATTATAAAAATTATATAAACTGAATTACAAAGTTAAAATTATTTATTTAAAGTATGTTAGAACTTCAGCCAGAAATAAAATTAAAACTTGAATTATTTTTGATATTGAAAAAAAAATATTGAGAAAAAAATTTGAAATTTTTTTTTTTCCAAAAGCAATTAATTTGTCAAAACAAGCAGAGTCTTTTGAACCATTCAAATCGGGTTCTTAGTTCTCTCAAAATCTACTAATCACAAATTCTCGCCATCATTATGAATTGAATGTTTTCTAGATTATTCAAATCAGATGCTCTGTTCTCTCAAAAACTCGATTTCTATTTTCTGCACTCGTAAGAATTATCTAAACTGAATTGCAAAGTTCAAATCATTTATTTAAAGTATATAAGTGAGCTTTGGAACTTTAACTAGAATTAAAATTAAAATTCGAGTTATTTTCGTTATTCAAAAAAATGAGAATTCTCAAAATATATTTGAGAATATATTCTCAAAAATACTCTCAATAAAATTATATTTTTTTTCCCAAAAGCAATCGTTTCGTCAACACAAGCAGAAATTAAGTTTTCTGAATCATTCAAATCGGATGCATATTTCTCTCAAAAACTGCCACTTTTTACACACTTAGCTTTGCCAAAATTCCGAAACGAATTGAATGTGTTTTGGATCATTCAAATTGGATTCTCCGTTCTCTCAAAAACTCGATTTTCTGCACTCTTTTCTCCGTATCTCCGAAATGGCTGGACCTGCCTTTGCCAGAAACTAATCAGCACATCTCCCTATCAATAGTTCCGTGCGTCCGAAGACGTGGACGAAACAATACGGACACACAAAACACACACACATCCATTTTTTCTGAAGTATCCCAAAATGTTCAGAAACCTCTAAAACGTGAAGATATGCAAAAAAAATATTTTCGATTTTTGGCTCATTACTATAACTTACTCGACCCTAGGTTAATAAAAGGTAATATACATAAGTGGTCACCCCAAAAGTCCATGGCAACCAATGGCAATTGCATGTTAACATTCAAGGGGTCTATGACAACTTTCAAGGGGTCCATGACAACTTCAAGGGGTCCATGACAACTTCAAGGAGTCCATGATAACTTTCAAAGGGTCCATAACTACTTTCAAGAGGTCCATAAAAACTTTTAAGAGGCCCACAAAAACTTTCAAGGCGACCATGTCATCGAAAAATTTGAGGGAGGAGGCAGTAAATAAAATTAGGGTTCGCGGTAGTTGATCACAACACACCATAATAATTTATATTTAAATATTTTATAACTACTTTACTAAATATTTTATAACTACTATAAGTAATTACTTATAAAGTTGCTATGGTTCCCTTGAAACTTGCCATAAACCCTTGGGAGACCACTTTTGGAATCACTAGGTTAGACCAAGAACTCAATCAGCATGTTAATATCCACTAAAAACGCCAAAAAATCACATAAAAATGTTTAACTAAAAACAGCAAGCACAATCCCCAATTGATATCGGTTTTCAAAGTTTTCAAAATTCGCAAAAACGCGGATGAATATTTTTGCGCTTTTGCTAATTCTAATTTTTCTTATTATTATATTAAACGACTCGACCGATCGTTTCGCTACGCGAGCCCATATCGAAATTTTCTCTCGTTGGTCTCAAACTATTCAGAATGACTGTAAACGTCGAGAAAATACAATTAGCAATTCGGTAAGCGCCGTTCTACAAACTTTATCGATTTGAAAAATATTAAGCCAGTGGTTAGTTGCAACATCAAATTGTATTTTTATAACTTCTATATAAGCATTATAATGATAAAAATGGTCGAACTCAATAAATTTTACATGAATTTGATTAGAATATATTAATTTGAATAACTTACATTTTTTACAAATAGTTAAGTAGTTGTAAGTAGATGCAGTAAAAATTAATTATTGCATAACGAAAAACATTCTGCAAACAGTTCAAAACACGACAAACAAAGTAAACCTAAATCACAACACTCAGCATAACAATCATCCTCTTTTTCTTCCTCTCGTTTTTGATCGGTAGCATTAACCTTAGTTTCATTATCATCCATTTTGCAAAATTGTAAAAAAAAATTCCAATTAATTTTTGCGTAAGAACTGCTCATAGTTTCTGTTAATTTGGCCTTTTACGTGTATTTTTATCTTGAATAAACTGTATTATCATTGACGTGATTAGATATTTATCGATTTTCATAAAAAAAATATTAAAAAATGAAAAATTATCAAATCCAATTCAAGGAACCGTATTTGGTATTTTAACTCTCTAAATGAAATAGAGAATTATTTATGATAAAGGGTATGGGCGTGTTACCATACAGAATAGGCCCCACCCTGGTATTTGAATAATTTTGATGCTATTTTATCGGTCTTTTCGAGAAAATTAGAAATACCAAATTTCAAATCCGTAGCTCATTATTTGGTCGAGATATCAGTGAAAACATGTGAAAGTGGTCTCTTTTTTCAAACTCACCTTTTGTCGGAAATATGAGAGATATCAAAAAAATATTAACGTCATTCTATTTATACAGATCTTGTCTATGTTGTTTATAATAAATAATGTGAAAAAATTATTTGTGAGTGCGGTTAAAGGTGAAAATGATTTTTTATTTTCCATTTTCTACTAGTGCTTCTTTTTGGACTACTTTTAAATTAGCATCATTCGAAAGCCAGTACATTTTTCTTCTGTTATTCAAAAATTCATTTAAATGTAGGCGGAACTTCATGGTGAAAAGTTGCAAAAACTTAAGCAAGTATACGCGCTGCCGGTACAAAAACACCCATATAAAGTTTTCACTTTTACCGCTTTACACGTACATACTTTTTCCAAATTTGGTCTCATTCTACCCGGAATGACTAAAAACGTCGAGAAAACATAAAATCTCTTTCGGTAAGTTAAATATAATTTCAATCGAATTTTCATTAAAAATGTGGAAAATATTTTCTAACAAAACATTGCACATTTATTACATAAGGTAACAATGATACATAACTTTGCAACTATCGATATACATTGCGCGTACATTACACTTAGTTAACATTTGCTATATAACTTTGCAACTAAGAGTTACATTGCGTTTATATTACATTTAGTTAACATTTGTTATATAACTTTGTAACTAACAAGTTTCATTACGACAACAGGTAGTGTATACCAATTTGTAATGGTGGGAAAAATTGATGATTAGTTTTTGGCAAAGGCAGGTCCAGCCATTTCGCAGATACGAAGCTAAATGTGCAAATACTTTTAATTGTTCAGATAAATTTATACAAAACAATATGTAAATTTATTAATTGCTAATAAAACGATATATAATTCGATATATAAAATAATCATAATAAAATAAAATAGTTCTGATAATTTTTTCTTAAATTTCAGGAGTCTGACTAGCCTATAGTCCAATTAAACCGTTCAAAAACACGAATTTGCGATATATCGATGATAAGAATTATTAAATGCTATTCCAAAATAATTATTTCTGATCTTACTTGTTGATCATGAACTGCCCGAGTGATAAATCAGAGTTTATCATCCCGTCGTCTTTTGATGCAATTTTGTGATAAAGATTTTCAAGTTTCCTAGAAATGTTTTTGGGAACGATTGTTCCATCTGAAACCAAAAATTCATTGTCGTGGTACATTTCAGAGCCACTTAACAGATCCATGTCCTTCACTATATCGTATACAATATTTCCCTCTTGGCCATGGCACCTGGAATAAAATAAAAATAGTTATAGCTGGATTTATAATTATAGTATTACACATTTATTCCGATCTAATCATTTATAATCGAAAGTGTAATGACTATAGTTCAAACTTCAAAGATCAAAATTAATTAATTAATTATGATTAAAAATTTAATTGAATCGGCTAATTGTTTATATTTATAATTAATTAATTAATTTTGATCTTGGAGGTTTGAACCATAGATGGCATGATTACACTTTTGCACATAAATGATTAGATGGGAATAAAATGGTGTACAGCTAACTTAAGTCGCTGATGAAATCCAAAATATTAGCTTTTAATAAATACTACATAAACAGGTATAAGTGGCATTTTGCACTTATATTTTGCATTAGAGCAAGTTGCATAAACATCCCGACATGTGTTAATAATTGACTTATACAATTTAATCGAATTAAAATTTAGCAACTTTTGAAATGGTGATCAAATAAACTGTTTAATTCCAAAATAACATTCACTTTTCACTAAAAACTAAACAACCCAATTTCTAATTGGTATCTTTGCACGAAAACGCGCTTATAGAATATAGTGTACGTTTTAAAAGCGCGGTCCATTATATATTTCAAACTTTTATGAATTTTAATAATTACTTCACTAGTCGTAGTTCTATAATATTTAAGGATATTCGTTTAAACATTGAACTCTATCACCATACGTTTTATCAAAAATTGTCACAAAATATTTCAAAAACCGGCCCGGCCGAAAAACTATACCGCGATTCCCAACTGATTTTTTTCGAATGGTTTTTAAATTTTCAACAGAAACGAGTGGCGTATTTGCCTTAAGGCAAATTGAAGGAACTTCCCGTACTTAAATAAACAAAACTCAATCAATCGAATTTAAATTGAAGAACATAGTCTAATATTTATAAGAATTATATAAACTATATTTATTCTTATATAATAACTAGCAAACGCGACGAACTCCGTTTCGCCACCAGATGGTTTCGTGAGAAAGATGAAGAAATTTTCTGTTTGTTTTATATTTGAAAAGGAAAAATTTGATTTTATTATACAAAAGTAATGAATTTATTTCGATTACAAAAATGAAGTATTTTTTAGTTGAACTTCTCTAAGTAAATGAAAGTGAATCCGGAAATTATCCGTTTCATTGAAGCGCTCTTTGGTAAACCACATTTTTTGTTTTTTGGTCTGACGTTAACACAAACAAAGCGGATGGTTTTTCAACTCGTGAACAGGCAACACAGGTTGTTATTGCGAACGCAAGCGAACTGGAAATCATTGGTATGTCACCAAATCGCCAGCAATTTTTGATTGAATGGTGAAATTCAGTGCGTGTACATCATTATACTTTGCGGCAAGAATTGCTCGTTGACTTAACCAAGCATAATTCTGATAATTCTCACTAATGTCATTACTCGTATTTTTAATTACGGTGCGTGAAGTTCCAGCAGCTTGCATTAAGGCACGATGCCATGCACAACTAATTTTCTTAGCTATGAACCTTGCGGAGCCCAAAACCTTTCCAACGAATGCAAAATTGTCGAAATCGGTTTGTGCGTTCTGGAGTTATATCGTCAGGAAGGAAAACCCGCGACTTATTTTTATATAGATAGAAGATAACCTATTTGAAATTATTTAAAACAATTGTTTATTATTTTTATTACTCGAATTTTTGATTACGGTGCATGAAGTTCCAGCAATTTGCATTAGGGCACGATGCCATGCACCACTAATTTTCTTAGCTATAAACCTTGCGGAGCCCGAGACCTTTTCAACGAATGCAAAATTGTCGAAATCGGTTCGTGCGTTCTGGAGTTATTTCGTCAGGAAGGAAAACCCGACTTATATATATATAGAAGATTATATAAGAATTGCTGCTAAAGTATATAAGTGAGCTTTAGAACTTTTAGCTAGAATTAAAATTAAAATGTGAATTATTTTCGATATTCAAAAAATTTTTTCGGATATGAAAAAAAAATCCGTAGAAACAATCGTTTTGTCAACACAAAGTTTTTGAATTATGCAATCTAATTCTCTCAAAATCTGTCATTTTTGCACATTTAGCTCCGTATCTCCAAAACGGCTGGACCTGCCTTCGCCAAAAACTAATCACCACTTCTTCCCATCATTACAAATTGAATGTTTTTTAGAACATTCGAATCGAATGCTCCGTTCTCTCAAAAACTCGATTTTTATTTTTTGCACTCTTTGCTCCATATCTCCGAAACGGCTAGACCTGCCTTTGCCAAAAACTAATCATTACATCTCCGTGTCAATAGGAATCGAATGTTTTTTGTACCATTCAAATCGGTTAATCCGTGCGGCCGAAAACGTGGAGGAAAAATTGTATCCATACATCCATTTTTTCTAACAATAAGGTATGCCAAAATGTTCAGAAACCTTCTAAACGTGAAGATATGCAAAAATTTTCAATTTTGATTTTTGGACGATCACAATAACTTACGCTACGGAAGTTAATTATGGTGAAAACGATGACAAAATATTTTGTACTTATCAACTTAATATGAAGAAAGGCTCGGCCGATCGGAGCCATAGATAAAAGAGTATAATCATCACATCTCCGTGTCAATAGGAATCGAATGTTTTTTGTACCATTCAAATTGGTTAATGATCAGAGCAACACCAAACAATTTTAAAATTTTGAAATGAGATGCAGCCGTTTTTGAGGAAATATTGATGAAGGTCAAACTTTGGCTTGTATATGCTACATCCTCAAACTTCTTTCAATTTCTGTGTAAAACGATTAAGAAAAACTTTAAACAAGAAGGAATAAAATTAGCAAATCGGATTTTTGGAGAAAACAAACTTTTTATTCCGGAAGTTAAACATGGTTTATATTATGTCTCTTTTGTTATGCCTTTTGAAAGAAGTTGGGCTAAATTATTAACTTCCCGAAGAAGAAGTTTCTTTTTGCGAAAAAAATCCGATTTGCTATTTTCAAGTTTTCTCGACATTCCAAGTCATTCTGAATCGAATGAGACCGAATTTCAAAAAAGTATGTGTGTGTGCGTATTTGTGAGCCAATTTTTGACCTTCCATCGATGCTTTCTCAAAAACGGCTGTATCGATTTAAAAAATTTAACAGTCATTCGATGTAACTCGATAAGGACTAGTGTTGATTAGTGCTGCGCGACAATCGGCCAAGCCATTTTATAATAAGCAGAAAAGTGTAAATTTTTAGTTCACGTTTTAGCCCATAATCTTGAACCCCTATTCAAAAATTAAAAAACTGTTGGTAAAATATTAGTTGAGGGAGGGGGGGGGGGTTCTGACAAAAAATCACGAAATATCACGTGGGGTAGGGAGGGGTATAGCAAGATATCACGTGTGTTTATTTTTCAACTGTTTTTTTTAAAAAAAATTCAATAATTTTCAAAAAAAAATTACAGTTTTATTACGTAACTAAAATACACGTGATGTTTGGTGGGGGAGGGGGGGTAATTTTGAATATCACCATGTATCACCAAGGGGGAGGGGGGGTCCAAAAATCCTTAAAAACTTGCTCACGTGATTAATGGACGCCTTCTAGTTAGTTTTTGGTAAAGATGGGAATTTGCCGACCTTGCAATAACTTTGTGTGACGATAGATTTTAGAGTCTAAAATAACATACTTATATTATAGGCCTACGATAAGCGGTTGAATTATAAAAAATTGCCAAAATTTGGAGTTGCGCAGCGCGCTTAAGCGATTTCTAATCAGATTCTGTGTCTTTCGTGCATTCCATGTTTTGTAGATAGCAACTGATTACATTTAACGTTGAAGTTGAAAAAAATACATTTTTAGAACCCGAAAGGGATGAATTAAAATATGTCAAATAAATTAATCAATTTTTTTCAATTGCTTATTGAATAATATATAAGTATGTCTGAAAGACAGGAAAAATTGGACATCGCATTGATTATTAATTTTTATTGAAAGCGAAAGTTGGATTTTCGAAATATCAATTGAGCATTTTACCTAAATAGCTGAATCTCAATTCTTATTAATTGTGTATACGTATCGAAAAGTAAATGTAGCTTGCCTTGGCAAAACGCTACTTTTACAACTAGTTTAGTGAAGATTTCTCACCATTGCGCTCCCAAATCAACTTTATTGCTTCCAAATGGTTTTGTGCAAATTCTGCCGCCAATTCTATCACTGGCCTCTAATACGATCACGTTTTTAAAGCCGCATTTATTTAATTTAACGGCAGCTGATATACCTGCTGCACCCGCTCCAACAATCACAACGTCTGGGGTCATTGGAATAACTAAGTTTTTTCGACTAAAGAATTATACAAATCTTAAGTAACTTTTTATATAATGAAAATCTTAATCATATCACAATCAATGCTAAGTTTTGAAATCAGAGTAAAGTAGAAAATTGGTTTTCCACACGTTTCCAAATTTACTATTCTCTGAACTGAATTCCATCAGCAACCTATATACCTAAAAAAGCCGGAATTTATAAACAAGCGATAAGACCAGTTTTGTTTTTCGCTTATAATTGTTTATTAAAATTTGTTTTATTATTGAATTCTATATAATTGGGCACTATTAATTAACTGCTGACGTATATAATTTATTTTAAAAATTACTTTTATTTATTGAATAAATCGTGATATTTTTCAAGGATAACATTTGTTTTACAATCTATGCTTTGTAAATGTAATAAATTTTCCGCAACTCTTAGATAAATTGTGATGCGGTCAACAAACTAAATATAAATGTCGGTCCATAACTCCATAACAAAGATAACTAGTGGTGTATGGTATCGTGCCTTAAAGGCAAATTGCTAGAACTGTTTGAATTGTTGAGGAATGTTTTTAAATAAATTATTATAAATACTGTAACATTGTCGACTGAACCTGCCTTTGCCAAAAACTAATCACCACATCTTCCTATCAACAGGAATCGAATGTTTTTTGAACCATTCAAATCGGTTGATTCGTGCGCCCAAAAACGTGAACGAAAAATTTTTTTTTGTATATCGAAAATAATTCAGATTTTAATTTTAATTCTGACTAAAGCTCTAATATACTTTATACAAATAATAACAATATAAATATTAGACTATGTTACAATATTTAAAATAATCTATTTGAAAGCATTTATTATTGAACATTCGAGCAACATTTCGTTACGGTACGGGAAGTACCAGCAATTTGCCTTAAGGCACGATGCCATACACCACTAGTTAGGCAATTAAATTAGATAGTGATGATTTATTGTGATATTGTGGTTCATATTAAAATATATTTTTGGAGGTTGGTGTATAGGTTTTGGGCGCTACCAGCGTCGAAGCAAAAGCTTGAGGTAAATAATGAGCGTCCAAAATCTTGTGCTGTAAAATTATTCCAGAAGGACGAACAGCCTAGAAATTTTTCCTTCTTGTTCGTTCTTTTGTACTCGTCCTTCCAAAGCAATTTTACTAGACAAGAATTGTCATAGACGTTCATTATTTAAACTTAAATTATTTTTATAAAAATAATTTAAGTTTATAATAATCAATTTTTTGCAACAGTATAAAAATACATATATGATAAATTCATTATTACAGGATTGAGCCTTTGGCAACATTGCCAAATATATTTAAATATTTTAATTAATACAAAAATAAAGTAAATTATAGAGTAATGTGAAATATTGTTTAGCGTCATTTTTACGCTATTGAATACGTATTAATTGTTAAAAATTATGCTACCAAATGCATTATATTCAAACTAATAGGAATATCCATAATCTTTGATTCACCTGAATCTTCATCCTGGGTTCTGACGTGCCCCGGAGACCGGAAGGTGCAAATGATATTTTTGAATATAATCTTACATCGGGAACAGCTCTAGAATGGTGCTAAAACCTTTTTTGAATAATCTGTTTGCCGTCTAGATGAAAAAATATACTTTAATGAATTGATTAATAAACACACAGTGTTAAACTTTTTCTTCACATTTCAAAAAAACTAATCTCTTTTAAAACTTTACTCCCGGTGCATTTTTTCGATGTCCACATGATCAGTACATGAGCATGATATAATTTTTTCATTTGCATTAATATATTTTCTGTTATCAGCAATTCAACTTTAATTTGAGAATAAGTTGATTGTAAAAAAAATATTTATGTAATTATAAGCTTTTGTAGACCACCAGATCCGCGCGGAGACGAACGCTGTAATAATTATAATTCAGTATAATAACATATTTCTTCTTATTGGATCCTAGTTTGGCTGATAGTCCTTTATACTATATGAACACATAATATGATGAAGAAAATATGCTGCAAAGAGATAAAATAAAGCAGTTTCAACAAAATTTCTTTTGCTATAAAAACTCTTAAATATCAAAAAAAATCCCACAATATGAGTCTATTAAATAGCAACAGACATATTGAGTTCATCAATATATATTTCTTACAAATATTTCTGAACAATGAAGATTCTAATTATGATAATGATTTTGTATACATACTTATTTTGATAAAAATAAAATAGGTGTTCCAACTCAAAATGTTTTTTTCTTGTTTAACTGCAATTAGTTACTTTATAACTTCAGGTTACATGTACAAATCATAATAGATGTTTTCATTGAGCTTTTATAAATTCAGTCAATCCTTCAAGATTTAAAATTTTGCTTGTATTTATTAAAACACGGAATCATAATATAATATTCTTTTTAATACAAAACAACATACTCACCCAAATTCAAAATAACTCACATTCACACTTAAAAATATTAAATATATGTACACAATTATTTAGTTTTCTCATGAATGTTTTTTCTTCATGGAAGGTTTTTCAAATATTTGTTTCATACCCGCTGCCTGATTATTCACAAATTTCATACTTTGTGCTGTATCAGTTATCCAGGGTGAGTCAAACTGTGTTGTGTCTTGATCTACTAAATGAGTGTATTTAGTACGTCCAGAACGACCAAAGTTTTTAACTTGCATAACCTGAAAGTAACATTTGTTTAATATAAATATGAATAAGCTATCCATTATCAATAATAATAATCAACGATTAAATTAATGATTGTATTAATTGTCAAATTCATATTTTTCATTCTGTTCATTACCTTTGGCAAAACAGTTTTGTCAAAGTGATCGTCCAATGTTGCTCCACTGAAGTCCTGCTTGTACACAGCATCTTCTTCATCCAAATAGAAGGCACCACGATGATAGTACTTTTGTAAAAACTTGTATTTTCCTTTAACAGCTTTATTGGTGATAACTTTAGGCTTAGCTCTAAGTTCTTGCCTTCTTTCCTCTTCAGTTAATGATCTAATTCTTTCAACTTCCTGTTTTTCTAAGAACATCCTGAAATAAAAAATAATTTAGTATTAGTAATAAATTAAGGAAAAGAACAGATATGTTTTGAAAAAATACATAATCTGAAGATAGAATTAAAACAATTAAAAATTATGCAAAGATTTTCAAAATATCAATGAGTTAATTATCACATATTGAAAAAATTCAAAAACCTTTCTCTTTCTTCACGATCTCTTTTAATACGTTTTAATTCTCTCAATTTCCAAGCTTCAAATTCCAATTCATCATTATCATCATCTGTATTAACATCTTCCAAGCGTGGATCTGTAGTTGAATTCTACAAAATGAAACAAAAAATTCAATACACTATTAGTAACTTTTATTGCATATTGCATACCTTGCTTTCTTGAATATCTTTCCTAATGCTTTCTTCAACCATTCTTAAAGTTTGCCGTTTACGCTCCTCAGCATGACGTTTGGCCTCTTGCTCTAATTGCTTTTGCTTTTGTGCTTCCTTTTCTCGTTCAATTAAAGTAACTCTATCCTTACGACTAACAAAGACAGGTTTCAGACGAGGCCCAGTTTCATTTTCTTCATCATCATCACTTTCATCAGTAGTATATTCTTCATAACTCTCAGAGGATGATCCAGAGCTATCTGAATCTATCAATAGCAGAAAACTTTGTTTATAATTTCTGAAATTAAGACATACTTTGTCTCTGACAGAGATAATATTAACTATCTGCGTTAATAAGTCAAATTTAAAATTTAATATTTATGTAGTTTATTTAATCAAAATTAACCTTTCTCTGCAGCTTCTGCTGCTGCAGCTGCTTCTTCTTCAGCTCTCCTTTTAGCCAACATACGCTCTCGAAGAGCTCTACGTCTCCTTTCAATTTCATCATCACTTAGGTCTTCTTCATCTGTGCTGCCGCCTCGATCTGAACCACTGTCTAATCTAATTGGTCTTCTTTCTAAAATTTCAACAGTCTCTGGAATTACCTCTTCTTTTCAATTTCAGGTTCACCCTCATCTAGAATCTATACAATTCAAAATATATTAGAAATTGAAATAAGTATTGGGAAATGGTTCAGTTTACTCTAAAGATGTTAATATATTAAAAGAAAATTATATATTGATAATTTTGCTTTCACAATTTAATAAAATGTAATTGAAAAATGTAAAAAATCTTTGGATCCTAAAATAAATCTTTATTAAAGATCAATTTAAAGCATATTCTTTAAGCACTTTTGGTTTACAGATATACATTATATGAATTATTAACTCTAGCTCTAATTGTAAGTTAATATATAAAAAAGTGCATGTTCATTAGTGGAAGAGAAGAACCTTAAGTTACATTTAGTGCAAAAGAGTACATCACTAAATCAATTCTCCGACGACACTAGTGTGATTGTAAAAAACATTCTTTAGAAGAAGTAAATACTAAATTAAATCTAGTTATGAATTCAATTTCGAATTGGTTCAATTGTAATAATCTTTTGCTCAAAAATGTCAAAACCCAAATTATGTCTTTTCGAACAGTAAATAGGATAAGTCATGAGATCAATTCTGTAACTATCAATAGCATTTGAATTTTCTTAGTCTCTAAAATTCTAGGTATCCAATTACAAAAAAAAAATTGAACTGGGACAATCATATTCATTCCATACTTGTACCTAAGTTAACAAAAAATTGTTTCATATTGAGGATTCTAAAATCAGAAGTTAGTTTAAATTTTCTTCTTTCAATTATTATTCTAATTTCTATTCACATCTCGCATATGAAATACAATTCTGGAGATTCTCATCATACTTAAAGGATATATTCAAAATACAGAAAAGAGCATTAAGAATATTTTTTCCCGCAGTTCCGACAATTTAACATTCTCATTGTTCCCTGTATATTTTGCAAACTTACGTTGTCATTCATAAAGAATAATCCCAAACGCTTCTACCTATCCTCTATGTCAAATTCCTATTATAAAACAAGAAATTTGACTATAAAAGAACCAACTTTTACTTGAAACATCTTTCAATACCATAGACGGAAGAAGAGAACAGCTTTTTAATCCACTCCCATTACATGTTAGCAAATTGAGTGATCGTCAATTTCATAATACCATCGTTGAAACTTTTAAAAAGCCCAAAGTTTCTATGATATTTCTATATTTGCCAATTTCGATATCAAACAATATTTTGATGATGAAATGCCTACTGTGAATATCTGATACCTTTTTTTCAACAGTTACAGTTATTTTTTCCTCTTTACATATTTTTCTAATTTTTATTTCAAATTATTTTAACATTTTTCTACCCTAATATTTTATCATTACAATTATTATCATATTATATTCTTATTTTAATACTGCTCTTAATTATTATTTTCCAGATTTGTGACATATGAAAATTGCATAATGGATATTTAAAGGATTTTTTACATCAGAAGAATCTCAATATCTACAAGCCTTAAATAAACTATATCAATATTATAACATTTTTTCTTTGAGTTATTGCATTAGATAATACTAATGTTAGGTTTTATTTGTTTTAGAGTTGTATTTTACTGTAATGAATTAATTAAGATCATTTATATTCTGTAATTACTAAATTTAATCCTGTATCCGA
The DNA here is from genome assembly GCF_003426905.1 of Ctenocephalides felis. Taxonomy (NCBI): domain Eukaryota; kingdom Metazoa; phylum Arthropoda; class Insecta; order Siphonaptera; family Pulicidae; genus Ctenocephalides; species Ctenocephalides felis. The sequence continues at coordinate 9,167,557 of NW_020539725.1, read as the reverse complement.
AATACAAATATACATAAATATAAATTTATTAATCACCTCAGGTTCAGCAATATGTCTTCTTCTTTCACCTCTTTCTTCAGTAAACGCAACATCATTTTTACGAGCTGTTAATCTTCTGAGCCGTGGATCATCTGGATCTTGGTCATCAATTGTTTCAGGAATTTCTTCTTGTTCTTGCAAAGCATCTTCTGATCTTTTTTGACGATAATTGTTTTTATTATCAATAAATCGTCAGTCTCAGACTCTTCTTCAGAAGTTTCACTTGAGCATATTCAGGTCGTTTGCCAGATACATATCTCTGGACTTTAACTTTTTTCATAGACAATTCACCTAATAATAAAAATAAATAATAGAAACAAAATCAACGGTAAATAGAACATAACATAATAGCATTTGATATAACCTTTTTCATTTCGAACTGGGACAGCTCCGGCAGTACTGTGGATACCAAATTGACTGTGTATATTTATCATATTGATTTTTGTGTTTTTATTTTAATATAACTTTGATGAATTTTAAGTGTTTACGATTCCTGGCAATTTACATTGTTTTACAAGGTGCACGTTTTTGACAGGACAGGTGAGCCAACCTCAACACAACACAAATTTTAACAGTTGTCATACCTGTCATATATTTTGTTTGCTATTTGAATTTTATAAACTTCAAAAGTATTGCATTAATAAATGACAAATAGTTTCATCTATTTTTTATATAATTCATACATAATACATTCCAAAGGACTGTCACACAATATTGTAAATATTTTGTATATTTTAAACTAAGCGCCTGCTTATATCCGAATATGTTACCATGGATACAATGTGTAAGCAAATAATAGCAATTATTTTGTTTATTAACGTCAATCAGTGGTAATCATAGACAATAAATAATTGCGACCCAGGAATGGTTTATATTTTTATTTTAATCTAATATTATTCAATATGTCTGAAGCAATAAGCAGGTGATGTTTATTAAGAAGACTCAATCAACAC
>NW_020539725.1:9148469-9165565 GCF_003426905.1 Ctenocephalides felis | reverse complement strand
TTGTCGTAAGACCGTAATATTTTAGTATGATCTAGAAGACTATGGTATCTACCGTCAAAAAATAATCATTAAAATCGTCGAAATTTTTTTTTTAAAACTTTATTACAAGAAAACGGCCGGGCCGATCTTTACCAAAAACTAATCAGCACGATTCCCAACCAATATCTTTCGAACGGTTTTTGAATTTTCAGAATTGATTCAGAATTGCGGGCTAAAACGTAGACGAAAAATTTTTCACTTTTCTGCGATTTATAAAGAAACGGCTTGGCCGATCGTCGCACAAAATTGACAAACAATAGTCCTCGTCAAGATACATAGAGTGGCTTTTAAATTTCTTAAATCGGTCCAGCCGTTACGGCAAAAAATCTGTTCACATACACGCACACACACACATACACACACACACACACACACACACATACTTTTTCCAAATTTGGTCTCATTCGATTCAGAATGGCTTGAAACGTCGAGAAAACATAAAATTAGCAATTGGGATTTTTTGATGAAAACAAACTTCTCCTTCGGGAAGTTAAAAAGTGAGTGTTCATAAGTGGAAAGGAAGAAACACAAGTTACATTTAGTACAAAAGAGTACATGACAAAATCATTTGGCCGAAGACACTAGTATGATTATAAAAGGCAATTCTTTAGAAGAAGTAAATAATAAAATTCAATTTCTAATTGGTTCAATTCTAATAATCTCAATAATGACAATTCTAATGCTCAATAATGACAAATCCCAAATTATGTCTTTACGAACAGAAAGTTGCATAAGTCATGAGATCAATTCTTTATCAATAGTATTCAATTTGAATTTTCCTCAGTCTCTAAATTTCTAGGCATTGAATTACAAAAAAACTTGAACTGGGACAATCATATTCATTCCATACTTGTATGGACTTGTTGAAGATTTTAAAATCAAAAGTTAGTTAGAATTGCCTTCTTTCAATTTATTATGTATTCTAATTTCTATTCGGATCTCGCATATGAAATACAATTCTGGGGATTCTCATCATACTTAAAGGATATATTCAAAATACAGAAAAGAGCATTAAGAATAATTTTTTTCCCGCAGTTCCGACAATTTAACATTCTCATTGTTCCCTGTATATTTTTGCTAATTATGTTGTCATTCATAAAGAATAATCCTAAATGAAATGCCTACTGCTTATATCTGATACTTTTTTTTCAACAGTTACAATTATTTTTTCCTTTTCCCATATTTTTTCTAATTTCTATTCCAAATTATTTTAATATTTTTCTACCCTAAGTATTTTATCGTTACAATTATTCTCATATTAAATTCTTTTGTTGATACTGCCCTTAATTATTATTTTCCAGATTTGGGACTCAAATGAAAATTGCGTAATGGATATTTAAAGGATTTTTTTACCATCAGAAGAATCTCAAGATCTACAAGCCTTAAATAAACTGTCTCAATATTATAACATATTTTCTTTGAGTTATTGTATTAGATAATACTAATGTTAGGTTTAATATTGTTTTAGAGTTGTATTTTACTGTAATGAATTAAATTAAGATCATTTATTTTCTGTAATTACTAAATTTAATCCTGTATCTGAAATATAAATATATATAAATATAAACTTATTAATCACCTCAGGTTCAGCAATATGTCTTCTTCTTTCACCTCTTTCTTCAGTAAACGCAACATCATTTTTACGAGCTGTCAATCTTCTGAGCCGTGGATCATCTGGATCTTGGTCATCAATTGTTTCAGGAATTTCTTCTTGTTCTTGCAAAACATCTTCTGATCTTTTTTGACGATAATTGTTTTTTATTATCAATAAAATCGTCAGTCTCAGACTCTTCTTCAGAAGTTTCACTTTGAGCGTATTCAGGTCGTTTGCCAGATACATATCTTTGAACTTTAACTTTTTTCATAGACAATTCACCTAATAATAAAAATAAATAATAGAAACAAAATCAAGGGTAAATATAACGTAATAAAATAGCATTTGATATAACCTTTTTCATTTCGAACTGGGACAGCTCCGGCAGTACTGTGAATACCAAATTGACTGTGTATATTTATCATTTTGATTGTTGTGTTTTTATTTTAATATAACTTTGTTTGTTTATAATATAAATTTTAAGTATTTACGATTCCTGGCTATTTACACTGTTTTACAAAGCGCACGTTTTTGACAGGCAGGTGAACCAACCTCAAAACAACACAAATTTTAACAGTTGTCATACCTGCCATATATTTTGTTTGCTATTTGAATTTTATAAACTTCAAAAATATTGCATTAATAAATGATAAATACTAATTTTTATATAATTCATACATAATAGATTCCAAAGGACTGTCATACAATATTGTAAATATTGTTTTTTGTATATTTTTAAACTAAGCGCCTGCTGATCCTGAATGAGTTACCATGGATACAATGTGTAAGCAAATAATAGCAATTATTTTGTTTATTAACGTCAACAGTGTAATCATAGACAATACATAATTACCCCATAATTACGACAGAATGATTTATATTTTTATTTAATACTAATAATATTCAATATGTCTGAAGCAATAAGCAGTGATGTTATTAAAAAGACTCAATCAACACTTGGAAAATTTGTGAAAAAGCCACCTCTAAGCGATAAACTTTTATCAAAACCGCCTTTCAGATTTTTGCACGATGTTATAATGGCGGTTTGTAATAATAATAATTATAATATTAGATAATGATATCCATTTTTAATTTAAAAAAATTTCAGGTCATGCGAAATACAGGATTTTTTAAGGGTCTGTATTCGAAAGAAGAACTCAATTCTGAAAATGTTAAAGAAAGAGATAATAAAATAGTTTTTCTGCAGAAGACAATAGAAGTCGTCAGTAAGTGCAGATATTGATGTATATTACAATTACATAGCATTATAATTTTGATGATATATTTATTTTATTATACATTTTTTATTAGATTTATGATGTGCTGAATAAGGCCCAATGATAATTTTAATATGGTGAAAAATCGATAGCCTATAGATAAATTTGACATCTTCTGTTATATGTCGTGCAAAACGATAGTTAATCTTATGGCTCAGAAAAATTAAAAATGTAATAATGTTCTTATCTTATATTTGTTCCGTCTAATATTTATATTGGTCCTTTTGCCTATAATAGATCTTACGAAAAATAATTAACTCAATATAAAAAATTAAAAACCTCTACATTAACTATATATAGTTTTACCTAATTGTAAGTAATTTCTCTTACAAGAAAAATTAACAATTTCATGTTATGACCTGCTAATCTGATAAATTTAAATTTTAAATTTAAAACAAGCAGAACAGAAATTATTTGTTCTGCTTTTTAAGAAAAATTACTTACAATTAGATAAAAGCCAACAAAAGTTTAACCAGCAGGTTTACCTTGATTGTTTGTGTCTAAGTAACAGCATTATTATATTTTTGTTGACTAAAATTGCTATAAACAAAATTTCATATTCGGTAAATACATTAAAGTGATATTTTGCCTAATCAGCAGCAATTTCGCATCGTGGCTGTAATGTATGTTGCATCAACAGGAAAAAAAGACTTTTTTAATTTATTTTATAGCCAAACTACTTCCAGCATGCATAATATTGAACTATACATATTGTGATTTAATATAATATAATATAATATAATATGATTATCATATCATTCTATGTATACACGGTGTCTCAGAACTCACCTCGAAGTTTTAGATGCCACCATTTTGGTTAAATTTTTTTTTCATATATTTATTGCCGATCAAAATATACATATTTTTTTAAGACAGTATGCTGGTCTTTATGCCTTTAAAAAATTTATCTCAAATGAGATATCTCCTTATTTTTCTTTGGTTAAACAGTGACCATTTTTTGATTACCACCAAGATTAATTTTTATTTATTTTGTTCATTTAGATCCGTAAATCGTAAATCTGTAACATTTTTAGAACCACAAACAAAAATAGTGACAGAATTACCCCCAGTTTTCAAAAATTAAGGTGCCAACTTTTATTAAACTATGAGATTAAAATCTTCAAAATTTTAGAGGCCCGCCTTTAAAAACAATGTACTAAAGTGCGCTGGAAAGTTCTATCAAAAGTTGGCACCTAATCAGGATATTAAAATGGTAAAATACTCGATAGTTTCATAATAAAAGTGAAAAAAATAACACCATTTTTGCTAGTGCAATTATTCACAATGATGAAACTTACCAACACACTTAATTACATAATTTTTCAATGGGAGCCTCTCAAAGTCCACCAATTTTGAAAACTTTTAATTAATAGTTTAACAAAAAAAAAAAATCTTCGGGTGCTATTGTGTCATTATTTTTGACTGTAGCTCTAGATATGTTATTCACGGTAACGATTTCCAAAGCTTAGATGACAAAAATAATAAAAAAGGTTGAACAGTTGTCTCAGAACCAAAGCTCTTGATGGTTTCACTTAAAAGCTCATACGTTTCAAACTACGTGAAATTGTTTTTCTAATACTTTCGCGATAGTTATAACCACGGTTTGGCTTGACGTTGAGTTCTGAGACACCCTGCCTATAATATTAAAATTATGAATTATCTTTCCTCAAATATATAAAAACGTTGATATGAAAACTATATAACAATCAAAATAGTCAACTTTTGAATCAATATTTTTATGAAGTCATTCATTGAAAATATATTTTTTTACAACGGTATATTTATAGCAGCAATTTCTTATGTATATTATTAAACAGAAATGGTTACTGGAAAACCACTGACAGTGCGTCCATCAAAAATAATATCCGGTCACGAACCTGAAAAAACTAATGAACTTCTACAAGCAATAGGTTTTGCAATAGAAAACAATTTAAGTAGCACCGATGCGACGAATCAGATTCTGAGAAAAATTTCCAAGAAGGACGGAAATACTACAGATCGAAAATCCACAAGGGTGTCCCCGCCAAAGATTAGTCCACCAAAAACAGTGTCCAGTAGCAAAACAAGCAGTAAAAGCGGATCCAAACCGGATGCAACCAGAACTAAGCAAGCTGATTCGCGAACAGAAGCTTCTAATAAGAGGAAAATAGATTCAAAGACAAAAGACAAACCTTTAGAAGTTACTGGCAAAAAGGAAGTTACTAAATCAACTTCTTCTAAAGAAACTAAAAATTTACGAAAACCTATTAAACCTGATGCGCCACGCAGTGCTGAGTTGGAAGCGCCTGGTAAAGCGGCTAGTGACACTGAAGAAGTTGCCTCAGGACCAAAACTTGATCGACAAAAAACTGAAATTATTGATCCTGTAAAGATACCCTCGCCGGTTGATATCTCAAACGACCAGGCCAATAATGACGATTCAAAGCCTCCAATTGAGGAAAAATCGGTTTCAAGAAAAAGTTCTCTGACAGATAAACATCATGTTCCAGAAAAGCCAAATTCAAGAAAAAGCTCAATAACCGATAAGACAGAGCTATTACAGAGACAGCGAAGCAGAGCAGATAGTTTGAAACCTTCTTTAACTGAAACCATAAAAAGTGACAAAAGTGAAGTATCATTAGATTCAAATATAAATTTGAATAATGAAGCAAACACAGAAAATAAAAGCGTTACCTCTAAACATGAGTCAAAATCAGAAGAGCTCCGTTTGAGTTGTGATGGTATGCATTTAAATTCCAAATTACCTAGCAATGTAGATAAAGCAAAAGAGAAAAAAATTGAGCAAAGCTTTGAGAAAAATGAAAATACTACTCATATCGATGAAAATTCTGAAACAATAAGCAACACCTCTAAACAAGATGCTGAAAAGCCGATTGCTAAAGAAGTTCAAATGAAATCAGCTAGACCTCCTTCTGTAAGACCAAAGACTAGTTTGAGGCCCCCTAGTGTTAGACCAGTTTCTGCCAGACCTGGTGCACCAAGAATCCGTGATAAGCATTCAGATATTGTCATTGAACCGGAGGAAACTACAACATTAGGCAAGGTAATAATTGGATTTCTTTATTTTTATGTAATTAAGCATAGCATGAATATATTAATTCATAAAGTCTTAAGCAGACTTATTTTAATGTAGTATATGAGCTTTATTGCCTTTTTTACAAACGTGACAGGTGTTTCGTTTTCTCAAATTATTCATCAGTAATCATTGGTATATATATATATATATATATATATATATATATATATATATATATGGTTAAGGTATATTGATGATAAATTGGGCTATTTTCATGAAAAAAAGATTTTTTTCAAAGTGTACAATAAATTAAATTATTAAAAATTTGTCGCTTAAGATGTTTACGAATGCATAACTGCACATAAATAATTATTTATTAAAGATTATAATCTTTGACGTAATTTTACGATCGCAACTCGCTTTTATGCGATTTTTAATGTGGTGATATACATTTATTTTATTTTTAATTTATTATTTAAATTATATTATAATTCGTTAATTATTTAGAAGCAAATTTGAAAGAAGTCTATACACTAGAATTGAATAAATTATTATTAGTTAATATAAAAGCAATTGGAATTGTATCACAAAATTTTTAAAATGGATTTAATATCTTCAAATAATAAATTTATTAAGTTATAGGGTAGGTTGGGGCACAAAGGTCTAACTTGACTTTTAGCAATTAAATTGCATGTTATGTAATGTTTTGATGTGGTTGTTTATATTTAACAAACTGGGGTGCGTGGCATCGTGCTTTAAGGCAAATTGCTGAAACTTCCCGTACCGTAAGTAAAAATCTTGGTACGGAACCCAAAAAAAATGTACAAAATGTGTACACATTATGAAAATGTCTATAAAATCTCTGATAATTTAATGTGCATAAGTCCAATAAACATTTTTGACCGCCAAATGTATTGTATAATATAGTATCTAAATATCTAAATTTCAATTTCGATTGATTAAGTCAATTCTTACACATTTTAGGAAGTTCATGCAATTTGCCTTTAGGCTAAATGCCACTTTCAACTAGTTAATTAATTCAAATTTTAGAAATGATTTATTTGATTTTATAATCTATGACAGAACATAATTTTGAGTATTCCATAATTTGAGTATTTTAAAAATGTATATTTGTTACATTAAATCTACCAGTTTTCTTGTATTTCAGTCTACCTGTCTAAATTACTATCTGTTTACCTCACTACCTGTCTACCAGTTTACCTGTCAACCTGTTTGGCAGTCAACCAATTTACCAGTCCACTAGTTTACCAGCCCACCAATTTACCTATCAGCCTGTTCATCAGTCTACCAATTTAGCTGTCCACCAATTTACCTGTTCAACAATTTGTCTACCAATTTGGCATATTGGTGGACATGTAAACAGATAAATAGATAGATAGATAGATAAGTAGACAGATGATCAGGTAAACAGGTATATTGGTAGATGGGCAAACTGGTGTTCAGGTAAATTGGAGGATTTGTAGAATGATAGGCAGGGCAATTAGTAGATAGATAAATACGAGACAGATAAACAGGTTGACAGGTAAATTGGAAGACATGTGGAACGGGTCGATAGGTAAATTTGTTAACAAGTAAATAAAGACAACTTGTATAAGTTTAAGTAAAAAAAGACAACTTGTTTATTAAATTACCATTTTACCGGCCTTTCAATTTACTTGTCAACCAATTTACCTTCTCAGTGGTGTAACTTTATTTTGTCGAAATAACGTCGGAGATCGATAGAAGAACAAATTATGAGAAAAAAATGTTTCATAAAAGTTTCAAATCAAATACTTTTGGAATTACTGGCTACTAAAAATCGTTTTTTTTGCGTTTTTCATCATTTTTTTGCAAATATTTCCAAAAATATACATTTTAACAAAAATCATGCAATAGATAAAATTTTGCCAATTAAAGTTGGCAAAGGCAGGTCTAGTCGTTTCGGAGATACGGGGCAAAAAGTGCCAAAAATGGCATTTTAGTTTTTGAGATAACGGAGCGTCCGATTTAATTAATTCAAAAAACTTATATTGACGAAATGAACAACTGGTAAAATTTGTGTAAAGGCAGGTCCAGCGTCTTTGGAGATCCAATAAAAAAAGTAATAAATAATGTCATTTGGCTGTCAAAAATAAACATTAAACATATGTACATCGTATTATCAGATATTTTTTAAAAATTATAATAAGTGCAAATTTGATGTATATTTATATGGTTTCCATACCAATGTTTAACGTTAGACGACTACGCGGCGCATATGCGCTTCGATATTTCGACTCAAAATCAACTATGCAGCACGATTATTAAAAAAAATGTTCAGAATTTTCAAATAAAACAAAATACAAAAAAATTACAAATATAAAAAAAAAACATTTTTTTTCAAAAGTTGTTGAACAAAATTGATCAAATATCTAATTTTTTCAGTTTTGCAAAGTTTTTTTTTAATAATTGAGTTTTTGGTACAGGCAGTTCCAGCAATTTGCCTTAAGGCACGATGCCATGCGCCACTAGTTGTTGCATGCTTTCTGTATCTATGTATGAATATGTGAACAACGAGCCCCATGTAAGAATAGTCTTCTATATATATAAAAATAAGTCGGGTTTTCCTTCCTGACGAAATAACTCCAGAACGCACAAACCGATTTCGACAATTTTGCATTCGTTGGAAATGTCTCGGACTCCGCAAGGTTTATAGCTAAGAAAATTCGTTGTGCATGGCATCGTGCCTTAATGCAAGCTGCTGGAACTTCACGCACCGTAATTAAAAGTTCGAGTAAAGACATTAGTGAGAATTATCAGAATTATGCTTGGTTAAGTCAACGAGCAATTCTTGCCGCAAAGAATAATGATGTACACGCCCTGAATTTCACCATTCAATCAAAAATTGCTGGCGATTTGGTGACATACCAATGATTCTGACTGGTCTTCCGTTTGACTTCAAACGATTGCAATATCCAGTTCGCCTTGCGTTCGCAATAACAAGTCGCAAGGCCAATCGCTTAGTGTTTGCGGGATAAATTTCAAATAGATTATTTAGAAAATTATTGTTTTTCGCATGGGCAGTTATACGTTGCCTGTTCACGAGTTGGAAAACCATCCGCTTTGTTTGTGTTAACGTCAGACCAAAAAAATGTGGTTTACCAAAGAGCACTTCAATAAAACGGAAAATTTGCGGATTTACTTTCATTTACTTAGAGAAGTTCAACTAAAAAATACTTCATTTTTGTAATCAAAATAAATTCATTACTGTTGTATAATAAAATCAAATTTTTCCTTTTCAAATTTAAAACAAAAAAAAATTTTCTTCATCTTTCTCACAAAACCATCTGGTGGCGAAACGGAGTTCGTCGGGTTTGCTAGTAATACATATAAATCTATTTATCACCTATTATTGCCTGTGATAAACACGTGTAACTTGCATGAATGCTGCTATCGATATATTTACTTAATTAATCAATTCAAATTACTATGGAATTATTCTAATCTGATTATTCTAATCATTTATTTAAAATTGAATTCCGGATACATTGTTGTGATTTGTATGATAAGATAACCAAGCAGTCATTATTAACTTGTTATCGTCCACTTATATAATAATGTAATACACATATGTTCATTACATTTGGCAAAAATATCTATCAACAGATAAACGTAACACTTGAAGTATTTGATGGCAATTCAATGAATATCACTGATGACGTAGATGATGCGGAAGATCTGGTTGTGATCGAAACTAAGGAGGACACCAAGCACGATAAAACTGAACCGGAAGCATCTCAGGATGGTGATACAATGGACGAAAATGGACGTGGTCGTTTGGTAGGGCAAATTTTGAGCACGCAAAGAGCTCTTGGACAAAATACTAAGCCCGTATCGCAAAAGGTTTGTAATAAATAAAAAATTATTTTATACAAAATTGTACAAAATTGGCATAAATAATTTGTTTTAAATAACTTAACTATGATTAAAAATAACAATTACTAGTTAAGGCAAAGGTTTTCAACCTTATCGAATCACGGTCGCCCGTTTTTATAATAAAAATATTGCGCCCCTCTTGATTTTTTTAACAATCTAATAATTTCATAAATACTCAATTGATATTATAATTTAAATATCAAGCTAGAAATTAATATGCAATGATATTTAAAAGCATACATAAAAAAATATAGTTTTGGTTTAATTTCGAAAATAGTATCTTGATTGCATTAGTGTTGCGCACCCCTGAGGGAGAACGCGGTTGGATTCCACGTGTTTAGGGATACGATAAAAATCAATTTGGTTGAATGATTTTTTTTAATCAGAATTACTAACATGTGCGCACATTTTTTTATTTTTTATGATCTATGGATTTTTTCGCTTTTAAACTTTGAATAGTAAAGTATAGGTTTCATATAAGCATTCTCGTCGTATGCATCGCTTCATCAGATATTTGATGGGTGCTTCTAATTTTATTACTAAGTAATGGCAAAGATATAATTTTGACGTATTATTTTTAAAAATCCGTAAAAGTAAAAGCCGGGACTCAATGTGGAAATCAGGGACTGTCCCGGCCAAACCCGAGCATATTCAGCCAACTTAGTAAAACAGATTGGTTTAAATAAGCAATTCTTTAAAATAATGTACTATATGTCATTCACAAATGTCATTTAATAGCCATTGACTAAGGCAACCCATTTTGTGAAATATTATATATTATATTAAATTAAACTTCCAGGATAATGAGTCTACAAGTGTATCAAAAACCGATCTCTCTGCCCTGGATGCTTTGCGAAATTCAGTGCAAAATCTTAGCGGAGCTGCTTTACCTTTGGGAAGGCTTTTGGACTTTCTACAGGTTTAAATATATTTTATTTTATTAATATGTCAATTTAATACATATAATATTCTTTATTTATATAGGAAGATGCAGACTCGATGCGTCGTGAATTGCGCCAATGGCGTGACACTTACACTCAAACGGTCGAAGAATTGAAAAAGGACACAGGGTAACGAATGATTTTTTCTTTAATAAAATTCAAATGAAAAGTTTATTTAGTTATTAATTTTAATAAATAAATTGTTTATTCTTAGAATAACTGAAAAAGTAATTCAACCACTGAAACATCAGCTGGCTCAACTAGAAACTCAAATATCAGAGCAGCGAGAGTTAATTCATTCATCTAAGGCTAATGTACTGAAACAAGAAGAAAAGATTAGAAAAATTTTATATGAATGTTAAATAACAATATATATTATCTGTTAACATTTGTTAAAATTTATTACAGATTTTGATATATATTTTTAAATAGCAACTCTAATAGAAATTCGATTAATTTAATGCACATGTTGCCAAGAAATATATTGTTACTGGCCAAAGCAAATATTTATTTTGTTAAAAGTATATAATGATCATTTAAAATAATTATATAGTTTTTTTAATTCAAATATGCCATTATTTTAACTTGTTATAAGAGCAGATTACGTCGCCCGATTTGTTAATTTTATGTTTTCACTTCTTTTCAAGAATTCTTGATCGTTTGAGACCCAAATTGAAAAAGGTTTGTTTTGCTGTATATATGAGTATTCGGGAGTTTTATTTTCACTTTTTGGGATGTCAAAATTATAAAAGCCATTTAATGAACCTTGATAACTCATTGATTGGTTTTGCGAAACCACCTGGCAAGTCATTTCTTTCGAATCAGTAAATTAGTAACAAATGCAAAATTTTTCAAAAGTATTCAAAAGTTAGTTTTTGGTCAAGATTTGTCGAGCCATTTCTTACGAATTAGTAAATTTTTAATTTTTTTGTCTTTTGTTCAGTGAAACATCTTAAAATTTCATAGGTATACAAAAAGTGGTTTAATTAGAAAAATTCATCAAAGAATAATAGGCAGTGTGAAATTTTCAATAGAGTGCTAGATTTTAAAAGTTTTTAGATGTCAATTCTTATTGATTAAGTCGATTATTTATTTACATTAATAGAAAAGTTTTTGCAACTTGCCTGAACGCGAAATACCACTTACCCTTAGTTAAGTTTTGATTTTATGTGTATATGTACATGAAAGCAAATTGTGCATTTTTCAATATTTCTTCGGATAACGCTTACTAGATTTAAAAAATTAAAATGTTGTTGATAAATCTTTATTGACTCGTGTTAATTAGTTTTGCTTAATGATTTTAATTAGCCGAATGAGAATCTCGTGTTCGCGAAAAAATCCGATTTGCTAGTTTAGTGGCTGTGTATGTGTGAGCCGATTTTTGATCTTCGACAAATGTCGACGTTTTCTCAAAAACGGCTAAACCAATTTTAAACATTTAGAAGTAGTCTTTGAAATAATATTATAGGCTTATGATAAGTGGTAGAATTATAAAAAATCATCAAAATTTATAAACTCGCCGCGAGCTTAAGTGATTCTAATCAGAATTCGTGCTGAAGCATATGTACGATCTTTTTGGTGTTTTGGTGTTAGACGGAAGCCAACTTATTACAGTTGACCGCCCACGTTTAAATAAAATACATTTTTAGGACAAGAAATAGATGAAATGAAAAGTGTTAAACAAATTATGAATTAATTCATACAATATATTATAAGTATGTAAGAAAGACATCAATCAGAAAATGTATAATTATTTAAATTAGTTAAAGTGAAATTTTCGAAATGAACAGTTGATGGATATTTTACCTAGATAACTGAATCACAATTGTTTTGAATTAATTTGATTATGTATAACGTATCGGGAAGTTCAAGCAACTTATTGCTTGTAAGGCAAAATGCAACTTACGACTATAGTTTCTAATAAGCATCAGTTACATTAATAACTAAAAAAATATCACAATATTGAAGATTCGATGGTTTCAAATTTTACAATAGAGACGTACCTCCGACATTTGCTGTTTATATTCAATATTTTATATAGTTCAGATTATTAGGATGATAATTCACTCGATCCTTACAATATATTGATATAGTTCATCAGTTGAAGGGTACATTTGAAATATGTTCGATATACAATTTTTTTTTTTAATTTGAAATTTAAAAAAAATCAAAAACAATTATTTTGCCAACACAAGCAGAATGTTTTTTGGTCTATCAATAGAAATCGATTGCTTTTTGAATTTTTCAAATCGTTTCATCCATTCGCCCGAAATCGTCGGTGAAAAATTGTCTCCACACATACACGCACACACATCCATTTTTTCTGAGGATGCCAAAATGTTATTATTATTATTATTCATTTCCATGGCTTCAAAATTCAAAGTTCATCAGATGCAAAACTTTTACTATAAAAACAAAAGGTACAATTTAATTTCTCGGAATAAATGAGCCATTTTCTAAGCACCGACTCCCCATTTTCGATTTTTTCTATTTTTATTTGAATTTTATTTTTTAACAATTTCCGTTTCATCTAGTTAGATAGATTATTATAATCTATTAAGTGTTCTTGATATTATATTGAAAAAAATATATATATTATAAATTTTATATCCGAATCTCGTTTTGGCGCCCCCTAAGGCGTGCGCCCGCATTTTTCGCGTGCATTGCATGCAAGGACCCAGTAGGACCGGCCCTGTTTATAACAATTACATACACAATTAATTTGAAAAATTTAACAAAAATACTTCCTACGAGATAAGTTAATAAGTTATAATTATAACATAAAATTAAGTTAACTTAACGTATAATTATAATTACGTTACATGGATATTCAACATTTTTGGCATGACGCATATTTTATCCCAAAAACAACAACTTTAAAAATTTCTAATCAACACATAATTCTAATACAGATATCCGAAAAACAAATTCGAAATGTAAACTATCATCAGTGTTATGAATCTTATATCAGAAGAAATTCCTCTTTGCTCTAGTTGTCATCGGTGGTCAATATTTTCGCAACACGTACATTAAACAAAACACCAATGAAACAATAATTCAGAGTATTAGAAAGTGACGACTGAATTCTATCATAGCATATCGGCTCGTTCTGCTTCTTTCCAGTTTATTTCAAATTTACTAAATCACATGACAACCGACAGATAATTGAGTTCTTACCTGCTGTCAGATATCTGGCGAGATAGTGAAAAGTAAATAGATAAAATTATTGGTTCCGTATTATCGCTGAAACGCGATAATATTCTCACACTAAGTTCTATAAAACTTTCAAAATTAGTAAATACGAGAAAATGGAAGACGCTCCTCTATATAATGAGAAACAATCAATACGAGAGAAGGCGAAATCATTGAAAAAGTATGGCAGTACGTGTAATCATTTTAAACGACCTGAATTGCTGTTAAAGTATTTTATCACCAAAACTGATACGTTACAAGGGATTGCTTTGAAATATGGAGTCACTGTAAGTATTTTACAAATGAGGTTATAGTAATATATCACTAATAAAACCTATCTTTGATTGCCTTATATACTGATCATTCATAATGAACTACTAATTTTTAATATTAATAAGATTAGTGATTCACCAGACACATGTATCATTTCATTACTGATTTATATTTAATCATTGTTCGTAAGTCAAACTTTCAGGGAATTATATATATATATATATATATATATATTGTATATTTATATGTATATATAT
Source organism: Ctenocephalides felis (assembly GCF_003426905.1). Taxonomy (NCBI): domain Eukaryota; kingdom Metazoa; phylum Arthropoda; class Insecta; order Siphonaptera; family Pulicidae; genus Ctenocephalides; species Ctenocephalides felis. The sequence goes on along the minus strand of NW_020539725.1, from coordinate 9,151,061 downwards.
TATATATATTTTTTGCTCGATTGTACTGCAGTTCCATTTGTAAAAGACACATATTACTACGTTAATTACATGCAATGCAAAAGTTATATGTACATATATTTCAGTTGATAAAGATAGTGGTTTAGCAGTTTTTTTTTACTGGAAATGGTCATGGAAGTTTGAAATTACTATATTAAATGTTTTAATCAAAGTATGTTTAAGAATACTTGTTACTACAGCATCTACTGTAAAAACTAAACAATATACTACTAATTTTTAATATTAGTAAGATTAGTGATTCACCAGACCACATCTCATTTCATTACTGATTTATATTTAATCATTGTTTGTAAGTCAAACTTTCATGCAATACTTTTTGCTCGATTATACTGCATTATAAAAGACAGATATTACAACATTTGGTAAAATGATTCGTGCAATGTAAAAGTTATACATATTCATTGAAATATGCATATGTTGATAAAGATAGCAATTTAGCAGTTTTTTTTACTGAAAATGGTAGTGGAAGTTAATAATTACATATTAAATGTTTTAATTAAAGTATGTTTAAGAATACTTGTTACTACATCTACTGTGAAAACTAAACAAAATACTACTAATAAGATTCACCAGACACATGTATCATTTCATTACTGAATATATTTAATCGTTGTCTGTAAGTCAAACCAGCATGCAATATGTTTTGCTTGATTGTACTACAGTTCCATTTGTAAAAGACACTAATAACTACATTTGGTAAAATAATTCATGCAATGTAAAAGTTATACATATGCATATTTCAGTGTTGATAAAGATAGCAATTTAGCAGTTATTTTTACTGAAAATGGTCGTGCAAGTTTATAATTACCATATTAAATGTTTTAATTAAAGTATGTTTAAGAATACTTGTTACTACGGCCTCTACTGTAAAACTAAACAATATACTACTAATTTTTAATATTAATAAGATTCACCAGACACATGTTCATTTCATTACTGAATTATATTTAATCTTTGTTTGTAAGTCAAACTATCATGCAATATTTTTTGCTCAATTATATTGCAGTATAAAAGACAGATATTACTACATTAATTACAACATTGGTAAAATGATTCGTGCAATGAAAGTTATACATATGCATTGAAATATGCATATGTTGATAAAGATAGCAATTTAGCAGTTTTTTTTTGTCGTGGAAGTTTATAATTACTATATTAAATGTTTTACTTAAAGTATGTTTAAGAATACTTGTTACTACAACATCTAATATTAAAACTATACAACATTACATCACATCTCATAGCACATATCAAACAACCAACTATCAAAATATGTCCAGAAAGTTTGCCATTTTCTTGTAAAACATTCCATCTGTCCCCATTTACACCAAACACACCCAATGTCTAGTTTTTAAGTATAAGAATCAGCATATTTTAATTATTCTTTAATTTTTCATTTGGTTTTTGTCTGATTCACTGTTATGTCAATTAGTTATTGACTTTAATAAAATATGTAATTTTAACATAGATATAAATATTAAAAACTATTTTGAATTCATCATTTAAGATGTATTAGGTTGGAAACTAAGTTTTTGTTAGAAGAGACATTTTTTTCCTGGATCTACATTCTGTAATGTATTGTTCATTTTGATCAAGACTTTTCGTCATCTTTAAAGCAGCATCATCATCCCACTTTTAAAAAACTTTTGGCTTTTATCAGCAAAAAATTGAATCAGGTACAATTTGATCCCATCATCATTATTGAATGATTACTATTTGAGGAGTTTTATAAAGATCTAAACAAAAAGTAATCAGAAAGTGCAAGGTCAGGATATATAGTGAATGTGGTGAAACATCCCAATGAAACTCTAATAACTTTTGCCAAGTGGCCAAAGACATGCCAAAGATCATTTATCCAATTCAGACCATTTTTTTCAACTACATTGTTTAATTTTGTTAGTCGTTCAATGTAGACATCAGAATTGATCATTTCGTGTGGTAATATAGTTCGAAGTAGATAATTCCTTTTTAATCAACTTCTCCTGGTCAACCAGAGCATCTTCACCTTTGAGTGAAAAATTTTGAAACTTGGCAAAACTTCTATTATTGGCACTTTCATTTTTTTTAAGTCTTTGTCAACATAAACATCTCATAATTTTTTGTGAGCTTAGGATAACTTGGTGCCTTGCAAATCTAAATTTGCAATAGAAAAGCAAAATATGACAACAAAAATAGATTTGATTTTCCAACTTCAATGAACACCAAACGAAAACTACACACAAAAATGTCTTTTTAATGATGGACATCTAAGTTGCCTGCTATGCATTACCAAGAGATATTTTACATTTGGAATACTTCTGCAAACCAAAAAATTCAATTGATACCACTTAAGCTGAAACCACACTTACTTAGTTTCCAACCCATTAGTTATTTTACATATTGATCATCTATTATTATTAACAATGAGATAAATTACATTGCAGTTCTGAATTGCCATGATAGAAACATTTTATATTTTACATCTTCTGATATATATCCTTTACATTGCAGACGGAACAAATTAGGAGAGCAAACAGGGGCATGTTTTGCATCAGATAGCTTATTTCTTCGAGA
>NW_020539725.1:9116740-9147469 GCF_003426905.1 Ctenocephalides felis | reverse complement strand
CCAAAAATCCTTAAAAAACTTGCTCACGTGATTAATGGACGCCTTCTAGTTAGTTTTTTTGTAAAGATGGGAATTTGCCGACCTTGCAATAACTTGTGTGACGATAGATTTTAGAGTCTAAAATAACATACTTATATTATAGGCCTACGATAAGCGGTTGAATTATAAAAAATTGCCAAAATTTGGAGTTGCGCAGCGCGCTTAAGCGATTTCTAATCAGATTCTGTGTCTTTCGTGCATTCCATGTTTTGTAGATAGCAACTGATTACATTTAACGTTGAAGTTGAAAAAAATACATTTTTAGAACCCGAAAGGGATGAATTAAAATATGTCAAATAAATTAATCAATTTTTTCAATTGCTTATTGAATAATATATAAGTATGTCTGAAAGACAGGAAAAATTGGACATCGCATTGATTATTAATTTTTATTGAAAGCGAAAGTTGGATTTTCGAAATATCAATTGAGCATTTTACCTAAATAGCTGAATCTCAATTCTTATTAATTGTGTATACGTATCGAAAAGTAAATGTAGCTTGCCTTGGCAAAACGCTACTTTTACAACTAGTTTAGTGAAGATTTCTCACCATTGCGCTCCCAAATCAACTTTATTGCTTCCAAATGGTTTTGTGCAAATTCTGCCGCCAATTCTATCACTGGCCTCTAATACGATCACGTTTTTAAAGCCGCATTTATTTAATTTAACGGCAGCTGATATACCTGCTGCACCCGCTCCAACAATCACAACGTCTGGGGTCATTGGAATAACTAAGTTTTTTCGACTAAAGAATTATACAAATCTTAAGTAACTTTTTATATAATGAAAATCTTAATCATATCACAATCAATGCTAAGTTTTGAAATCAGAGTAAAGTAGAAAATTGGTTTTCCACACGTTTCCAAATTTACTATTCTCTGAACTGAATTCCATCAGCAACCTATATACCTAAAAAAAGCCGGAATTTATAAACAAGCGATAAGACCAGTTTTGTTTTTCGCTTATAATTGTTTATTAAAATTTGTTTTATTATTGAATTCTATATAATTGGGCACTATTAATTAACTGCTGACGTATATAATTTATTTTAAAAAATTACTTTTATTTATTGAATAAATCGTGATATTTTTCAAGGATAACATTTGTTTTACAATCTATGCTTTGTAAATGTAATAAATTTTCCGCAACTCTTAGATAAATTGTGATGCGGTCAACAAACTAATATAAATGTCGGTCCATAACTCCATAACAAAGATAACTAGTGGTGTATGGTATCGTGCCTTAAAGGCAAATTGCTAGAACTGTTTGAATTGTTGAGGAATGTTTTTAAATAAATTATTATAAATACTGTAACATTGTCGACTGAACCTGCCTTTGCCAAAAACTAATCACCACATCTTCCTATCAACAGGAATCGAATGTTTTTTGAACCATTCAAATCGGTTGATTCGTGCGCCCAAAAACGTGAACGAAAAATTTTTCAAATTTTTTTTTGTATATCGAAAATAATTCAGATTTTAATTTTAATTCTGACTAAAGCTCTAATATACTTTATACAAATAATAACAATATAAATATTAGACTATGTTACAATATTTAAAATAATCTATTTGAAAGCATTTATTATTGAACATTCGAGCAACATTTCGTTACGGTACGGGAAGTACCAGCAATTTGCCTTAAGGCACGATGCCATACACCACTAGTTAGGCAATTAAATTAGATAGTGATGATTTATTGTGATATTGTGGTTCATATTAAAATATATTTTGGAGGTTGGTGTATAGGTTTTGGGCGCTACCAGCGTCGAAGCAAAAGCTTGAGGTGAATAATGAGCGTCCAAAATCTTGTGCTGTAAAATTATTCCAGAAGGACGAACAGCCTAGAAATTTTTCCTTCTTGTTCGTTCTTTTGTACTCATCTTTCCAAAGCAATTTTACTAGACAAGAATTGTCATAGACGTTCATTATTTAAACTTAAATTATTTTTATAAAAATAATTTAAGTTTATAATAATCAATTTTTTGCAACAGTATAAAAATACATATATGATAAATTCATTATTACAGGATTGAGCCTTTGGCAACATTGCCAAATATATTTAAATATTTTAATTAATACAAAAATAAAGTAAATTATAGAGTAATGTGAAATATTGTTTAGCGTCATTTTTACGCTATTGAATACGTATTAATTGTTAAAAATTATGCTACCAAATGCATTATATTCAAACTAATAGGAATATCCATAATCTTTGATTCACCTGAATCTTCATCCTGGGTTCTGACGTGCCCCGGAGACCGGAAGGTGCAAATGATATTTTTGAATATAATCTTACATCGGGAACAGCTCTAGAATGGTGCTAAAACCTTTTTTGAATAAACTGTTTGCCGTCTAGATGAAAAAATATACTTTAATGAATTGATTAATAAACACACAGTGTTAAACTTTTTCTTCACATTTCAAAAAAACTAATCTCTTTTAAAACTTTACTCCCGGTGCATTTTTTCGATGTCCACATGATCAGTACATGAGCATGATATAATTTTTTCATTTGCATTAATATATTTTCTGTTATCAGCAATTCAACTTTAATTTGAGAATAAGTTGATTGTAAAAAAAATATTTATGTAATTATAAGCTTTTGTAGACCACCAGATCCGCGCGGAGACGAACGCTGTAATAATTATAATTCAGTATAATAACATATTTCTTCTTATTGGATCCTAGTTTGGCTGATAGTCCTTTATACTATATGAACACATAATATGATGAAGAAAATATGCTGCAAAGAGATAAAATAAAATAGTTTCAACAAAATTTCTTTTGCTGTAAAAACTCTTAATTATCAAAAAGATATTACAATATGAGTCTAATAAATAGCAACAGACATATTGAGTTCAATATATATTTCTTACAAATATTTCTGAACAATGAAGATTCTAATTATGATAATGATTTTGTATACATACTTATTTTGATAAAAATAAAATAGGTGTTCCAACTCAAAATGTTTTTTTCTTGTTTAACTGCAATTAGTTACTTTATAACTTCAGGTTACATGTACAAATCATAATAGATGTTTTCATTGAGCTTTTATAAATTCAGTCAATCCTTCAAGATTTAAAATTTTGCTTGTATTTATTAAAACACGGAATCATAATATAATATTCTTTTTAATACAAAACAACATACCCAAATTCAAAATAACTCACATTCACACTTAAAAATATTAAATATATGTACACAATTATTTAGTTTTCTCATGAATGTTTTTTCTTCATGGAAGGTTTTTCAAATATTTGTTTCATACCCGCTGCCTGATTATTCACAAATTTCATACTTTGTGCTGTATCAGTTATCCAGGGTGAGTCAAACTGTGTTGTGTCTTGATCTACTAAATGAGTGTATTTAGTACGTCCAGAACGACCAAAGTTTTTAACTTGCATAACCTGAAAGTAACATTTGTTTAATATAAATATGAATAAGCTATCCATTATCAATAATAATAATCAACAATTAAATTAATGATTGTATTAATTGTCAAATTCATATTTTTCATTCTGTTCATTACCTTTGGCAAAACAGTTTTGTCAAAGTGATCGTCCAATGTTGCTCCACTGAAGTCCTGCTTGTACACAGCATCTTCTTCATCCAAATAGAAGGCACCACGATGATAGTACTTTTGTAAAAACTTGTATTTTCCTTTAACAGCTTTATTGGTGATAACTTTAGGCTTAGCTCTAAGTTCTTGCCTTCTTTCCTCTTCAGTTAATGATCTAATTCTTTCAACTTCCTGTTTTTCTAAGAACATCCTGAAATAAAAAATAATTTAGTATTAGTAATAAATTAAGGAAAAGAACAGATATGTTTTGAAAAAATACATAATCTGAAGATAGAATTAAAACAATTAAAAATTATGCAAAGATTTTCAAAATATCAATGAGTTAATTATCACATATTGAAAAAATTCAAGAACCTTTCTCTTTCTTCACGATCTCTTTTAATACGTTTTAATTCTCTCAATTTCCAAGCTTCAAATTCCAATTCATCATTATCATCATCTGTATTAACATCTTCCAAGCGTGGATCTGTAGTTGAATTCTACAAAATGAAACAAAAAATTCAATACACTATTAGTAACTTTTATTGCATATTGCATACCTTGCTTTCTTGAATATCTTTCCTAATGCTTTCTTCAACCATTCTTAAAGTTTGCCGTTTACGCTCCTCAGCATGACGTTTGGCCTCTTGCTCTAATTGCTTTTGCTTTTGTGCTTCCTTTTCTCGTTCAATTAAAGTAACTCTATCCTTACGACTAACAAAGACAGGTTTCAGACGAGGCCCAGTTTCATTTTCTTCATCATCATCACTTTCATCAGTAGTATATTCTTCATAACTCTCAGAGGATGATCCAGAGCTATCTGAATCTATCAATAGCAGAAAACTTTGTTTATAATTTCTGAAATTAAGACATACTTTGTCTCTGACAGAGATAATATTAACTATCTGCGTTAATAAGTCAAATTTAAAATTTAATATTTATGTAGTTTATTTAATCAAAATTAACCTTTCTCTGCAGCTTCTGCTGCTGCAGCTGCTTCTTCTTCAGCTCTCCTTTTAGCCAACATACGCTCTCGAAGAGCTCTACGTCTCCTTTCAATTTCATCATCACTTAGGTCTTCTTCATCTGTGCTGCCGCCTCGATCTGAACCACTGTCTAATCTAATTGGTCTTCTTTCTAAAATTTCAACAGTCTCTGGAATTACCTCTTCTTTTTCAATTTCAGGTTCACCCTCATCTAGAATCTATACAATTCAAAATATATTAGAAATTGAAATAAGTATTGGGAAATGGTTCAGTTTACTCTAAAGATGTTAATAATATTAAAAGAAAATTATATATTGATAATTTTGCTTTCACAATTTAATAAAATGTAATTGAAAAATGTAAAAAATCTTTGGATCCTAAAAATAAATCTTTATTAAAGATCAATTTAAAGCATATTCTTTAAGCACTTTTTGTTTACAGATATACATTATATGAATTATTAACTCTAGCTCTAATTGTAAGTTAATATATAAAAAGTGCATGTTCATTAGTGGAAGAGAAGAACCTTAAGTTACATTTAGTGCAAAAGAGTACATCACTAAATCAATTCTCCGACGACACTAGTGTGATTGTAAAAAACAATTCTTTAGAAGAAGTAAATACTAAATTAAATCTAGTTATGAATTCAATTTCGAATTGGTTCAATTGTAATAATCTTTTGCTCAAAAATGTCAAAACCCAAATTATGTCTTTTCGAACAGTAAATAGGATAAGTCATGAGATCAATTCTGTAACTATCAATAGCATTTGAATTTATCTTAGTCTCTAAAATTCTAGGTATCCAATTACAAAAAAAAATTGAACTGGGACAATCATATTCATTCCATACTTGTACCTAAGTTAACAAAAAATTGTTTCATATTGAGGATTCTAAAATCAGAAGTTAGTTTAAATTTTCTTCTTTCAATTTATTATTCTAATTTCTATTCACATCTCGCATATGAAATACAATTCTGGAGATTCTCATCATACTTAAAGGATATATTCAAAATACAGAAAAGAGCATTAAGAATATTTTTTTCCCGCAGTTCCGACAATTTAACATTCTCATTGTTTCCTGTATATTTTTGCTAATTATGTTGTCATTCATAAAGAATAACCCTAAACGCTTCAACCTATCCTCCATGTCAAATTCCTATTACATAATTAGAAATTTTACTATAGAAGGACCAACTTTTAAACTTGAAACATCTTTCAATACCATAGACGGAAGAGGAGTACAGCTTTTTAATCTACTCCCACTACATGTTAAGAAATGGGGTGATCGTCAATTTCATAATACCATCGTTAAACCTTTAAAAACCCAAAGTTTCTATGATACTTTGGAATTTGCCAATTTCAATATCAAACAATATTTTGATAATGAAATGCCTGCTGATTATATCTGATACTTTTTTTTCAACAGTTACAATTATTTTTTCCTTTTTCCATATTTTTTCTAATTTTTATTCCAAATTATTTTAACATTTTTCTACCCTAAGTTTACCCTTTTATCTTTACAATTATTTTCATATTATATTCATATTTTGATACTGCCCTTAATTATTATTTCCAGATTTGGGACTCAAGTGAAAATTGCATAATGGATATTTAAAGGATTTCTTCATCATAAGAAGAATCTCAAGATCTGCAAGCCTTAAATAAACTATCTCAATATCATAACATTTTTTCTTCAAGTTATTGTATTAGATAATACTAATGTTAGGCTTAATATTGCTTGAGAGTTGTATTTTACTGTAATGAATTTAATTAAGATAATTTATTTTCTGTAATTACTAAATTTAATCCTGTATCCGCAATATAAATAAACATAAATATAAATTTATTAATCACCTCAGGTTCAGCAATATGTCTTCTTCTTTCACCTCTTTCTTCAGTAAACGCAACATCATTTTTACGAGCTGTTAATCTTCTGAGCCGTGGATCATCTGGATCTTGGTCATCAATTGTTTCAGGAATTTCTTCTTGTTCTTGCAAAGCATCTTCTGATCTTTTTTGACGATAATTGTTTTTATTATCAATAAAATCGTCAGTCTCAGACTCTTCTTCAGAAGTTTCACTTTGAGCATATTCAGGTCGTTTGCCAGATACATATCTCTGGACTTTAACTTTTTTCATAGACAATTCACCTAATAATAAAAATAAAAATAGAAACAAAATCAAGGGTAAATATAACATAATAAAATAGCATTTGATATAACCTTTTTCATTTCGAACTGGGACAGCTCCGGCAGTACTGTGGATACCAAATTGACTGTGTATATTTATCATTTTGATTGTTGTGTTTTTATTTTAATATAACTTTGTTTGTTTAAATATAAATTTTAAGTATTTACGATTCCTGGCAATTTACATTGTTTTACAAGGCGCACGTTTTTGACAGGCAGGTGAACCAACCTCAAAACAACACAAATTTTAACAGTTGTCATACCTGCCATATATTTTGTTTGCTATTTGAATTTTATAAACTTCAAAAATATTGCATTAATAAATGACAAATACTAATTTTTATATAATTCATACATAATAGATTCCAAAGGACTGTCATACAATATTGTAAATATTGTTCTTGTATATTTTTAAACTAAGCGCCTGCTGATCCAGAATGAGTTACCATGGATACAATGTGTAAGCAAATAATAGCAATTATTTTGTTTATTAACGTCAACAGTGTAATCATAGACAATACATAATTACGACAGAATGATTTATATTTTTATTTAATTCTAATAATATTCAATATGTCTGAAGCAATAAGCAGTGATGTTATTAAGAAGACTCAATCAACACTTGGAAAATTTGTGAAAAAGCCACCTCTAAGCGATAAACTTTTATCAAAACCGCCTTTCAGATTTTTGCACGATGTTATAATGGCGGTTTGTAATAATAATAATTATAATATTAGATAATGATATCCATTTTTAATTTTTTAAAATTTCAGGTGATGCGAAATACAGGATTTTTCAAAGGTCTGTATTCGAAAGAAGAACTGAATTCTGAAAATGTTAAAGAAAGAGACAATAAAATAATTTTTCTGCAGAAGACAATAGAAGTCGTCAGTAAGTGCAAATATTGATTACGATTACTGAACGTTATAATTTTGATGATGATATTTATTTTATTATATCATTTTCAATTGATTAATATGAAGTGCTATATAAGGCTCAATAATAATTTTATTATGATGAAAAATCGATTGCCTAGTTTAATTGTTATATGAAATTAATTGCATTTTCTAATCTGACAAATTGAAAACTAACTGATCATATATATGAACATATGTATGATATGATAAAATTATATGTTCTAAGAGAAATTACTTACAATTAGATAAAAGCCCACAAAAGTTTAACTAGCAGATTTAACTTGATTGTTCGTGTCTAACTAACAGCATTATTATATTTTTGGTGTCCAAAATTGTTATAAACAAAATTTGATATTCGGTAAATACATTAAGTGATATTTTGCCTAATCAGCAGCAATGTCGCATCGTGGCAATCTGTAATGTATGTTGCATCAACAGGAAAAAAATATTTTTTTAATTTATTTATTTGACCTTTTATATGAACTAGTACATCAGCCAAAAAACTACTTCCAGCATGCATAATTGTACTATCCATATTGGGATTTAATTTAATATAATATTTTATTATTATCATATCATTCTATGTATAAAGGGTGTCCTAGAACTCAACCTCGAACTTTTAAATGCAGCCAAAGTTTAACAACTTTGGTTAAACTTTTTTTTGCATATATTTATTTCCGATCAAAATATACATAATTTTTTAAGGCAATATGCTGGTCTTTATGCCTTTAAAAAGTTTATCTCCAATGAGATATCTCCTTTTTTTATTTTGGTTAAACTGAGACCATTATCTGGCCTCCACTAAGATATATTTTTATTTATTTTGTTCATTTAGATCCGTAAATCTGTAATATTTTTAGAACCACAAACAAAAATAGTGACAGAATTACCCCCAGTTTTCAAAAGTTAAGGTGCCAACTTTTGTTAAACTATGAGATTAAAATATTCAAAATTGGTCCACTTTGAGAGGCCCGCCCATTAAAAACAATGTACTAAAGTGCGCTGGAAAGTACTATCAAAAGTTGGCACCTAATCAGGATACTAAAATGGTAAAATACTCGAAAGTTTCATAATAGAAGTGAAAAAAATAACACGATTTTTGCTAGTGCAATTATTCACAACGATGGAACTTGCCAACACACTTTAATAGGGGGAAGTCCTCTAGTGGCGGACACCCAAGGTTATTTATAAATAAATCAAAAAATATTTTACGAAATGTTTATTAAATTATAACTTTGTTAAATAACAAAGTTAGAAATCAAACTAAAATAACAAAAACGCAACCTTTGATAAAAATAATAAATACTATCAATGAAACTTTGGTAACCAAAATATATTTTGGTTACACATTACATATGTGATGAATGATCAATCATATATGATTGATCATTCATCACATATGTAGCCATCTCCACACTTTGGAATGTCTGCACATGTGTGTTTGACGAATATTGTTAGATATTGCAAAAAAGTCACTATTCATCCACCATTTTGGCTGGGCCACACAGATGCTCTCAGTGGGAGCATTCATCATAAGCTTTCATACGAAAAATGGGGGTATGTAGTGACCGTTATCACTCATACAGGACGAAATTAAATAATTAGAATAAATTACGTAAGTTTTCACAAAAAATATCAATATGTTTTCTGTCCGGCGCTAAGAGACCACTTAGTGTCCGGTGCTAAGGGACAGATATATTTTCGTTCATTTGGTGGTACCTAGTAAAATTGTTTAAAAGATCTAATAATATTCTACCATTTTACGGATAACAATCAAGTACTACTTTTATCTTTGAATACCACTCAAATGTAAATGAATAAATATACTAGAAGCACTTCAATTGATATTTAGGTGACAGTAAACGGTTGCTCCCGCCGCGGCCGTGTGTATCACAGGCCTGTACCTATGTCTAGGGGCCATTTTCACTTGCATTTTGAAATGAAAAGATTTATACTCGCCTAAATATTACGTGTTAAATAGAGTGTACGGCGCTAGGAGTCGTCCGGCGTTACAGAACTCTCTCCTACATATTTTTTCAATGGGAGCTTCTCAAAGTCGACCAATTTTAAAATTTTTTAATTCATAGTTTAATAAAAAACTTAATTCTTTAGGTGCTATTGTGTAATTATTTAAACTGTAGCCCCCTAGAAATGTTATTTATGGTTATGGTTCCCAAGCTTATATGCACAAAAATAATATAAGGTCATAGTTCAACCAAAGCTCTTAGTTCCACTTAAAAGCTCAGAACTTTCAAACTACGTGAAATTGTTTTTCTAATTTTTTTTTTCGCGATAGTTATAACCCGGATTTGGCTTGACGTTTAGTTCTGAGACACCCTGCATATAATATTAAAATTTATGAATTATCTTTCCTCAAATATATAAAAATGTCGATATGAAAACTTTATAACAATCAAAATAGTCAACTTTTAAATCAATATTTTCATGAAGTCATTTATTAAAGATATATTTTTTTACAACGGTATATTTATAGCAGCAATTTCTCATATATAATTTTATAAAACAGAAATGGTTACTGGAAAGCCACTAACGGTGCGTCCATCGAAAATAATATCCGGCCACGAACCCGAGAAAACTAATGAACTTCTACAAGCAATAGGTTTTGCAATAGAAAACAATTTAAGTAGCACCGATGCGACAAATCAGATTCTGAGAAAAATGTCCAAGAAGGACGGAAATACTACAGATCGAAAATCCACAAGGGTATCCCCGCCAAAGATTAGTCCACCAAAAACAGTGTCCAGTAGCAAAACAAGCAGTAAAAGCGGATCCAAACCGGATACAACCAGAACTAAGCAGCAAGCCGATTCGCGAACAGAAGCTTCTAATAAGAGGAAGATAGATTCAAAGACAAAAGACAAACCTTTAGAAGTCACTGGCAAAAAGGAAGTTACTAAATCAACTTCTTCTAAAGAAACTAAAAATTTACGAAAACCTACTAAACCTGATGCGCCACGCAGTGCTGAGTTGGAAGCGCCTGGTAAAGCGGCAAGTGACCCTGAAGAAGTTGCATCAGGACCAAAACTTGATCGGCAAAAAACTGAAATCATTGATCCTGCAAAGATACCCTCGCCGGTTGATATTTCGAACGACCAGGCCAATAATGACGATTCAAAGCCTCCAATTGAGGAAAAATCGGTTTCAAGAAAAAGTTCTCTGACAGATAAACATCATGTTTCAGAAAAGCCTAATTCAAGAAAAAGCTCAATAACCGATAAGACAGAGCTATTACAGAGACAGCGAAGCAGAGCAGATAGTTTGAAACCTTCTTTAACTGAAACCATAAAAAGTGACAAAAGTGAAGTATCATTAGATTCAAATATAAATTTGAATAATGAAGCAAACACAGAAAATAAAAGCGTTACCTCTAAACATGAGTCAAAATCAGAAGAGCTCCGTTTGAGTGGTGATGGTATGCATTTAAATTCCAAATTACCTAGCAATGTAGATAAAGCAAAAGAGAAAAAAATTGAGCAAAGCTTTGAGAAAAATGAAAATACTACTCATATCGATGAAAATTCTGAAACAATAAGCAACACCTCTAAACAAGATGCTGAAAAGCCGATTGCTAAAGAAGTTCAAATGAAATCAGCTAGACCTCCTTCTGTAAGACCAAAGACTAGTTTGAGGCCCCCTAGTGTTAGACCAGTTTCTGCCAGACCTGGTGCACCAAGAATCCGTGATAAGCATTCAGATATTGTCATTGAACCGGAGGAAACTACAACATTAGGCAAGGTAATAATTGGATTACTTTATTTTTATTTTATTATGCATAGCATAAATATATAAAATCATACAGTCTTAAGCGTTAATGTAGTATATGGAGCTTTATTGCCTTTTTTACAAACGTACGTGGCAGGTGTTTCTTTTTTTTTTCAAATTATTGATCAGTGTTGCATAGTTTATAAAATCCTAACATTTGATAAAAACTAAGTTAAATCAACATGTTTCTATATGTTTTTTGTAAAGGTTTTAATATTTAAAAAAGTTTATATTGATGATAAATTGGGCTATTTTCATGAACTAAAGATTTTTTTCAAAGTGCACAATAAATTAAATTATTAAAAATTTGTCGTTTAAGATGTTTACGTATGCATAACTGCACATAAATAATTATTTATTAAACATTATAATCTTTGACGCAATTTTACGATCGCAACTCGCTTTTATGCGACTTATAATGTGGAAAAGTATTAACTAATATTTTTCAGAAACGATATATAATTAGTTTATTTTTAACTTCCCGTAGGGTAAGTTATTGTAATGGGCCGAAAATCGGAATTGAAAATTTTTACATTTCTCGACGTTTTGAAGGTTTCTGAACGTTTTGGCATATCTCAGAAAAAATGGATGTGTGTGTGTGTGTGTGTGTGTGTGTATGTATGTATGGATACAAATTTCCAGTCACGTTTTAGGGCGTACGGATCAACCGATTTGAATGGTTCAAAAAACATTCGATTCCTATTGATAGGGAAAAGAGCTGATTAGTTTTTGGCAAAGGCAGGTCCAGCCGTTTCGGAGATACGGAGCAAAGAGTGCAGAAAATAAAAATCGAATTTTTGAGAGAACGGAGTATCCGATTTTAATGATCTAAAAAACATTCAATTAGTAATGATTGGGAGAAGTGTTTATTAGTTTTTGGCAAAGACAGGCCCAGTCATTTCGAAGATACAGAGCTAAATATGTAAAAAATGGCAGTTTTTAAGAGAACTAAGCGTCCGATTTAAATGATTCAAAAAGCTTTCTGCTTGTCTTAACAAAATAATTGATTTTGGAAAAAAAAATTTGTTCCAACTTTTTTTTTTTTTTTAGTTTTTTGTATATCGAAAATATTTCAGATTTTATTTTTAGTTCTGACTATAGTTCTAATATACTTCACAAATAATTTCAACTCTGCAATTTAGTTTATATAATTCTTATAAATATTAAACAATGTTACAAAATTTATAATAATCTATTTGAAAACATTCAGTATTCCTCGAACATTTCGTTACGGTACGGGAAGTTCCAGCAATTTGCCTTAAGGCACGATGCCGTAATTGCGTCAAGACAGAATTCCACTTACAGCTAGTTAAATTATTATTTATGAATAATATTATAATTTGTTAATTATTTAGAAGCGAATTTGAAAGAAGTCTATACACTAGAATTGAATAAATTATTATTAGTTAATATAAAAGCAATTGAAGTTGTATCACAAAATTTTTAAAATGAATTTAATATCTTCAAATAATAATTTTTTTAAGTTATAGGGTAGGTCGGGGCACAAAGGTCTAATTTGACTTTTAGCAATTAAATTGCATGTTATGTAATGTTTTGATGTGGTTGGTCACATTAAACCAACTACAGCAAAACATTTAAATAACATATATTTAACAAACTGGGGTGCGTGGCATCGTGCCTTAAGGCAAATTGCTGAAACTTCCCGTACCGTAATTAAAAATCTTGGTACGGAACTGAAAAAAATTAAAAAACCGCTGGGCTTGCCTTTCCAAAAATTTAATAAGTTCTTCATATTGTCAATGCAAGTAAAATGTTTTATGAATTATTAAAATCGGACGCCCCGTTCTCCTAAAAACTTAGTTACCGTTTTTGGCACTTTTTGCCCCGTATCTTCGGAACGGCTCGACCTGCCTCCACTAAAAGCTAATCAGCACGTCTCCTTATCAACAGTAAGCAAATGTTTCAAATCGGTTGATCCGTGTTTCCGAAATCGTCGACAAAAATTACATACACACATACACACACCCATGCATCCATTTTTTCTAAGGTATGCCAAAATGTTCAGAAACGTCTGGAACGAAAAGATATATAAAAATTCTCATTTTCGATTTTTTTGCGATTACTATAACTTGCCCTACGAGAAGTTAAGGACTATCAAAGTATGTTCAATAAAATTCCCTGCTAATTCATAATTGTAGAACTGTGTTCTTCCTATTTTTCAAAAATTTATCTCCCAGTCTTTTGTATCTCATAGTCGGGTTAAAAAGGGTAAGCCAGGAGACAAAAGATCCACTATTTTATTTTGACCTTTTTCAAATGAATTTATTATCAGAGTTGAAATAACTATTAATTTAATTTATCTTTAATAAAATTGCTCTTTTTAAATTATTTTACATTTTTATTTACTAGTTTCATATTGTAAAGGTTTTGGTCGTCCTTTTTACCCCAAACACATGTAATAGTTTACTACAGATTTATTAAAAAAACTCGATATATCTCAAAAATGACGATGGCATATACTTAAAAAATATATCCAGTTATCGTAAACTAAACAACCGTGCTCCAAAACAATAAAAAAATACTTTTGTTAAAAATGTTTTAATGTGGTCGTTTATCTCATGATAGTTTGTTACTTATCTTTTGCCCTCTACTTTCAAATATCGTTGTTAAAAAATTCCTAACTTTACTTGTTTTAGAGATAATGGTGGCAAACCTTTAAGACCCGCTCTACCCTTTATGCTTCTCAATGATACTTATTAGTTAATTTCCTATTTTTAGTTAATTTTATTAGTTAATCTCTCATATCTATTAGTTAATGGAGACAATTCCAATAATGAAACATTAATTATTGCCATTTAGAATTTAGCACTTTTATAGCATAGTAAATTCGATTTCATAGACATGGTATTGGTTTATTGGGTGCTACTAATATTTAAAAATGAACGTAGAAGTTGCTAAAGTTCTATTTTCTAAATTGTTAATTTATTCTCTAGAACTACTATTAACTTCCCGTAGGGTAAGTTATAGTAATCGCAAAAAATCGAAAATGAAAATTTTAATATAACTTTACGTTTCAGAGGTTTCTGAACATTTTGGCATACCTTAGAAAAAATAGATATATGTGAACCGATTTGAATAATTTAAAAAACATTCGATTGCTACTGATAAGGAGACGTGTTAGTTTTTGGCAATGGCAGGTCTAGCCGTTTCCAAGATACGGAAAAAAGCGCCAAAATATCGCCAAATAGATTTAATTAAGTCAAAAAACATTTGCCTTATATTGATGAAATTAAGAACGTGTAAAATTTGTGTAAAGGCAGGTCCAGCGTCTTTGGAGATCCAATAAAAAAAGTAAAAAATAATGTCATTTGGCTGTCAAAAATGAACATTAGACATATGTACATCGTATTATCAGATATTTATTAAAGATTATAATAAGTGCAAATTTGGGGTATATTTATATGGTTTCCATACCAATGTTTAACGTTAGACGACTACGCGGCGCATATGCGCTTCGATATTTCGACTCCAAATCAACTATGCAGCACGATTATTAAAAAAAAATGTTCAGAATTTTCAAAAAAAGACAAAATACAAAAAAAAATCAAAATTTAAAAAAAATAATTTTTTTCGAAAAACTCTTTTTTTTTAAATTACAAAATTTCTCAAAACTCTGATTTTTTCAAAGTTTTGCAGAGTTTTTTTTAATAATTTAGTTTTTGGTACGGAAAGTTTCCGCAATTTGTCTTAAGGCACGATGCCATGCACCACTAGTTTGCATAAACATTAAACCCATGTAAGAATAATAATACATATAAATCTATTTATCACCTATTATTGCCTGTGATAAAAAACACGTGTAACTTGCATATATGCTGGTATCGATATTTACTTAATTAATCAATTCAAATTACTATGGAATTATTCTAATCTGATTATTCTAATCATTTATTTAAAATTGAATTCCGGATACATTGTTGTGATTTGTATGATAAGATAACCAAGTAGTCATTATTAACTTGTTATCGTCCACTTATATAATAATGTAATATACATATGTTCATTACATTTGGCAAAAATATCTATCAACAGATAAACGTAACACTTGAAGTATTTGATGGAAATTCAATGAATGTCACTGATGACGCCGATGATGCGGAAGATCTGGTTGTTATCGAAACTAAGGAGGACACCAAGCATGATAAAACTGAACCGGAAGCATCTCAGGATGGTGATACTATGGACGAAAATGGACGTGGACGTTTGGTAGGACAAATTTTGAGCACGCAAAGAGCTCTTGGACAAAATACTAAGCCGGTATCACAAAAGGTTTGTAATATATATAAAAAACTATTTTTGACAATATTGGCGAGACTAAAATATTTTTTTAAATTTATTTGTACGAATAATCTGATCTTCTTGAATTCTAATCTTGTATTTTCTTCTTGCTCCTAATTTTTTATTCAAATTCAACTCAACTTAAGGGGCACAACTAGTGTGAAATTTCGAAAAAATCGATTTTTGTTTTTTTTTCATATTTCGGTAGATTAAACCTTTAAAAATAATATATAAAAATTACAAATCGACATCTCAAATAGTTTTTGAGTTACAGCCACTTACAAAGTATATATATATATATATATATATATATATATATATATATATAGTATACAGTACAATGATCATTTTATTTTTAAACGTGTTTTTCTCGAAACAGCATTTTCCGAATTTGCTGCAGTGATTACTCAAAAACGAATGATCCGATCACTATCAAATTTTTTTTGCATGTTCTTTATATAGTTCTCCGTAAAATGAACTATCTATTTTTGATCGGATCAAAAATCGAATTTTGGCAGTCGAAAAACGACCAAAATTTTGGGTAAAATTCGACTTTTTTTAAAAAAACGACGCCATTTTGTCAATTTTTGATTTATTTTTTTCATCGTAGTTCATGTTACAGACAATATTATCTAGTTTAACGAGAATTATTATTTTTTTTTTATTTCATCCACGTAGAAGGCCGGAATCACTGCAGCAGTTAAGGGACTTTTTTTGTCGCGCCGTTGGAGATCGACGATAACTTAAAAAATATTTAATTTTTTTCTTCAAAAATTTTATTACCTATTCTTAAAACATGTATAAATATATTCCTAAAATTTTGAAATGATTGATAAAGTAGTTTTTTTAATATAAATTCCTAAATATCACCTTTTTTTTAGGCGGTTGTGCCCCTTAATTCTGATCTTATCAGATTCTAATTTTTTCTTGCTTTTTTCTCATTTCTAATATAATTCAAATTCAATTTAACAATTCTAATTATATTTAATTCCAAATTAACCAATTTCAAATTCTACTTAATTCTATTTTTACACGATTTCTAATTAACAATTCAATTTCTATTAAGTTTTTCATATTTTTTATGTAATTACTAAGAATTGATCCAAGGGCCGTTTGACTATTCAAGACAATGCTTTCCAATCCAATCTTATCGTATCACGCCCTCCCCTCTCCTGTTGTAATGTAATTTCATAAATAATCGATATTATAATTCAAATATCAGGCTATAAACTAATATGCAATTTATTTAAATTTATTTAAAAATATACATAAAAAGTTATTATTTATTCATTCATTTTTATAACATTTAAACATTTATGGTTTATTTTCGAAAATAGGAACTTAGAAACAGCCATATGCCCCACTTGTAACAGCCATCGCGCACCCTCGTTCCTCTAAGTAAGGGAACGCGCTCCACAGTTTGGAAAGCACGTGTTTAAGGATACAATAAAAAACAGTTTTTTTATATGAAATTTTTTAATCAGGATAACTAACAAGTGCGCACAATTTTTTTAAAAAAAAAATTATAATCTATGGTATTTTTCGTTTTTAAATTTTGTGTACAATTCTGAACAATTTTCTTTATAATTAAGCCTATTTCAAGCTGAGTCTTGTCTAAAGCACTTGTGCCACATAGACGAAAAATTCGTTTTTGTGAATTTTAACTACCCGTGGGGTAAGTTATAGTAACCGCAAAAAAATCGAAAATAATTTTTTTTTTATATATCGTATATAACGTATACAAATTTTCGTCGACGATTTCGGGAACATGGTTCAACCGATTTCAATTATTCATAAACATTCGATTCCTATTTATAAGGAGACTGATTAGTTTTTGGCAAAGGTAGTGCCAAAAACGGTAATTTATCATTTAAGAAAACGGAACAAGATTTGACAAGATGAAGAACTGATTAAATTTCAGGAAAGCTGGTCTAGCGGTTTTGGAGATCTAGTAAAAAGAGTAAAAAAAATGCCATTAGGGGTCGAAAGTGACCATTAGACTTAGGCACATCGAATTATCAGATATTTTATGAAGATTTTAATAATACGTATAAATTTTGTTTAAATTTCTATGGGTTCCGTAACATCCGTCTCTATGCAGCTAAAGCAGTACGATTGCTTTGAAAAAAAGTTCAAAATTTCCAAAATATTTCAAAAAAGTCATTTTTTTTCAAAGATTTAAAATTTCTCACAAATCAAAGTTTCGAAAAAAAATTTAATCTTTTTTAAACAAATAATTTTTGGTACGGGAAGTTCCAGCAAATTTGCCTTAAGGCACGATGCCATGCACCACTAGTTTTAAATTTAAAAAAAGTAAATTTAATTTAGAACTGAAATTTCAAAGATTTAATTTTAATGTATTATTTTTAAAAATTCATAAAAGTAGAATCCGGGAGACAAGGCCAAACCGGGGCATATGCAGTCCTTAGTAAAACAGTTTTTTTAAAAAAAAAAAAACACTTTGAAATAATATACTACATGCCATTCATTTCGTTTTTAATTGCCATTGACTATGGCAACTTATTTTGTAAAATATTATATATTATATTAAATTAAACTTACAGGATAATGAGTCTACAAGTGTATCAAAAACCGATCTATCTGCCCTGGATGCTTTGCGAAATTCAGTGCAAAATCTTAGCGGAGCTGCTTTACCTTTGGGAAGGCTTTTGGACTTTCTACAGGTTTAAATATATTTTATTTTATTAATATTCCAATTTATTACATATTCTCTATTTATATAGGAAGATGCAAGATGCGCCGTGAATTGCAATGGCGTGACACTTATCAAACAGTCGAAGAATTGAAAAAGGACACTGGGACAAACGATTTCAAACAGTTTGAAAAAGGACACTTAACAAACGATTTTTTCAAATGAAAAGTTTATTTAGTTATTAATTGTAATAAATAAATTGTTTTTCTTCTTAGAATAACTGAAAAAGTAATTCAACCACTGAAACATCAGCTGGCTCAACTAGAAACTCAAATATCAGAGCAGCGAGAGTTGATTTCATTCATCTAAGGCAAATGTATTGAAACAAGAAGAAAAGATTAGAAAAATATTATATGAATGTTGAACAACAAAATATATTATCCGTTAACATTTATTAAAATTTATTACAAATTTTGATACATATTTTTAAATAGCAACTCTAATAGAAATTCGATTAATTTAATGCATATGTTGTCAAGAAATATATTGTTACTGGCCAAAGCAAATATTTATTTTGTTAAAAGTAAATAATAATCATTTAAAATAATTATATAGTTTTTTTAATTTAAATATGCCATTATTTTAACTTGTTATAAGAGCAGATTAAGTCGCCCGATTTGTTAATTTTATGTTTTCACTTCTTTTCAAGAATTCATGATCGTTTGAGACCCAAATTGGAAAAAATTTGTTTTGCTGTGTATTAGGGAGTTGAAATTTCACTTTTCCCAGGGGTTTCCAAAAAGCGCGGACCGATTTCAAAATTTTAAAAGCCATTTAATGAACCTTGATAACTCGTCGATTGGTTTTGCGAAACGACCTGGTAAGTCGTTTCTTTCGAATTTGTATATTTAGTAACATTAATTCAAGATTTTTCAAAAATATTCAAGTTAGTTTTTGGTAAAGATTTGTCGGACCATTTCTTATGAATTGGTTAACTTTTTAATTTTTTTGTGTAGCTCAGAGAAACATCTTAAAATTTTATAGGCATACAAAAAGTGATTTAATTAGAAAAATTCATCTAAGAATAACAGGTAGTGCCAAATTTTCAATAGACTGCTGGGACAGTTGCTAGATGTCAATTCTTATTGATTAAGTCGATTATTTATTTACATAAATAGAAAAGTTTTTGCAACTTGCCTGAACGCAAAATACCACTTACCCTTAGTTAAGTATTGATTTTATGTGCCGTGTATGTATATTCCTGTGAAGATCAAAGCGAATTGTGCCTTTTCTAATATTTCTTCGGATATCGCGGACTGGATTTAAAAAATTAAAATGTTGATGATAAATCTTTATTGACTCTTGTTAATTAGTTTTGCGTAATGATTTTAAATACCCGAATAAGAACCTCGTGTTCGCGAAAAAATCCGATTTGCTAATTTTATATTTTCTTGACGATTCAAATCAATGTGTGTCTGTATGACTGTGTATCTGTGGCTGTGTATGTGTGAGCCAAATTTTCGACAAACGTCGACGGTTTCTCAAAAACGGCTGAACCAATTTTAAACATTAAAAATTATATTTGTATTTGTATTAATTCTCCATAGTTAATAATAAAATTTAGAGTATGAACACCACTGTGTATAAAAAAAGCTCAAAGATTTTAGTTCCAAAGTAAATTTTGATTCCATTTTTAACTTCTCGTAGGGTAATGAGTAATGGGCCGAACATCGAAAATGAAAATTTTTACATTTCTCGACGTTTTGAAGGTTTCTGAACATTTTGGCATACCTCAGAAAAAATGGATGTGTGTGTATGCATGGATACAATTTTTCGTCCATGGTTCAAAAAACATTCGATTCCTTTGATAGGGAGATGTACTGATTAGTTTTTGGCGAAGGCAAGTCAAGCCGTTACGAAGATACGACGCAATGAGTGCAGAAAATACAAATCAAGTTTTTGAGAGAACGGAGTATCCGATTTGAATGATCTTAAAAACGTTCAGGTTGTAATGATTGGGAAAAGAGGTGATTAGTTTTTTAGCAAAAGCAGGTCCAGCCATTTCGAAGATACAGAGTAAATTGTGCAAAAATAGCAGTTTTGAGAGAACTAAGCATCCGATTTGAATTATTCAAAGAACTTTCTGCTTGTTTGAATAAAATAATTGGTCCTATTTTTTTTTTTATTTTTTTCTTAAGATTTTTTTTTGTATATCGGCGAAAATAATTCAGATTTTAATTTTAATTCTGTTCTAATATAGTTTAAATAAATAATTTCAACTTTGCAATTCAGTTTATATAATTCTTATAAATATTCCACAATGTTACAATATTTATAAAAAAATATTTGAAAACATTTAATATTCCTCGATCATTTCGTTACGGTACGGGAAGTTCTAGCAATTTGCTTTAAGGCACGATGCCATGCACCACTAGTTCATATTGTCTTCATTTCCATGGCTTCAAAGTTCAAAGTTCATCAGAAGCGAAACTTTTATAGTACTATAATAGTAATCGCAAAAAAATCGAAAATCAAAATTTTTATATATCTTTACGTTTCAAAGGTTTCTGAATATTTTGGCATACCTTAGAAAAAATGGATGTATGTGTGTGTGTATGTGTGTGCGTGTGTATGTGTGTTCGGATACAAATTTTTGTCGACGATTTCGGGAACATTCGATTCGTATTGATAAGCAGACGTGCTGATTAGTTAGGCGAAGGCAGGTCTAGCCGTTCCGAAGATATGGGCCAAAAAGTGCCAAAAATGGTAACTCAGTTTTTAAAAGAACGGAGGGTTCGATTTGAATAATTCAAAAAACATTTTACTTGTATTAACAAGATGAAGAACTGATCAAATTTTCATGAAGGCAGGTCTAGCGGTTTCGGAGATCTGGTAAAAAAAGTAAAAAAAATGCCATTTGGCGGTCAAAAATGATCATTAGACATATGCACATCAAATTATCAGATATTTTATAGAGATTTTAGCAATAAGTATAAATTTTGTTTCCATTCCTAGGGGTTCTGTACCAATTTTTATCCGTTAGACGGCGGCGTGGCGCTTACGCGCATCGATATTTCGTCTCAATGCAGTTAAAGCAGTACGATTGCTTTGAAAAAAAGTTCAGAATTTCCAAAATATTTCAAAAAACGCTTTTTTTCAAAAAGTCTTTTTTCGAAAAAAAGGAAATTTTTGTCAAAAATTTATAGTTTCTCAAAATCTAATTTTTCAGAGTAATTTTATTTAAAAAATGTTAATCTTTTAAAAAAATAATAATTTTTGGTACGGGAAGTTCCAGCAATTTGCCTTAAGGCACGATGCCATGCGCCCCACTAGTTAACTGTTTCCGTTTCAAAGTTAGATAGATTATTATAATCTATTAAGTGTTCTTGATATTATATTTAAAAAAATAAATAATATATTATAGTTATAATTATAAATTAAATTATAAAATTTAAATTTTATAACCGAATCTCGTTTTGGCGCCCTCTAAGGCTTGCGCCCGCATTTTTTGCATGCATTGCATGCAAGAACCCAGTAGTCCGGCCATATCATAGATAAATAAGCATAAGGCCATATACTCTCTTTTATCTATGGTCCGGCCCTGTTTATAACAATTACATACACAATTAAGTTGAAAAATTTAACAAAAATACTTCATACGGGAAGTTATAACTTAACGTACATCATATTCTAATATTGTCTAGGTTAACATTAATATAATTACGTTACATGGATATTCAATATTTTTGGCATGACGCATATTTTATCCCAAAAACAACAACTTTAAAAATTTCTAATCAACACATAATTCTAATACAGATATCCGAAAAACAAATTCGAAATGTAAATATTATCATTTGAAATGTTTTTTGAGCGCATGTGATTTGAGTGTTATGAATCTTTATATCAGAAGAAATTCCTCTTTGCTCTAGTTGTCATCGGTGGTCAATATTTGCAACACGTACATTAAACAAAACACCAATGAAACAATAATTCAGAGTATTAGAAAGTGACGACTGAATTCTATCATAGCATATCGGCTCGTTCTGCTTCTTTCCAGTTTATTTCAAATTTACTAAATCACATGACAACCGACAGATAATTGAGTTCTTACCTGCTGTCAGATATCTGAGGAGATAGTGAAAAGTAAATAGTAAAATTATTGGTTCCGTATTATCGCTGAAACGCGATAATATCTCACACTAAGTTCTATAAAACTTTCAAAATTAGTAAATACGAGAAAATGGAAGACGCTCCTTTATATAATGAGAAACAATCAATACGAGAGAAGGCGAAATCATTGAAAAAGTATGGCAGTACGTGTAATCATTTTAAACGACCTGAATTGCTGTTAAAGTATTTATCACCAAAACTGATACGTTACAAGGGATTGCTTTGAAATATGGAGTCACTGTAAGTATTTTACAAATGAGGTTATAGTAACATATCACTGATAAACGTTTCTAAAGTTGATTGCCTTAATACTGATCATTCATATAAACTACTAATTTATATTAATAAGATTAGTGATTCGCCAGACACATGTATCATTTCATTACTGATTTATATTCATTGTTCGTAAGTCACACTTTCAGGGAATATTTTTTGCTCGATTGTACTCCAGTCCATTTTTAAAAGACTGATATCAATACATTAATTATATGCATTGTAAAATGTACATATATTTCAGTTGATATAAATAGTGGTTTAGCAGTTTTTTTTACTGAAAATAGTCGTGGAAGTTTATAATTACTATATTAAATGTTTTAATTAAAGTATGTTTAAGAATTTGTTACTACAGCATCTACTGTAAAAACTAAACAATATACTACTAATTTTTAATATTAGTAAGATTAGTGATTCACCAGACACATGTCTCATTTCATTACTGATTTATATTTAATCATTGTTTGTAAGTCAAACTTTCAGGGAATATTTTTTGCTCGATTGACTGCAGCCCATTTTTAAAAAACAGATATTACTACATTACTTACGTGCAATGTAAAAGTTATATGTACATATATTTCAATTGATAAAGATAGTGGTTTAGCAGTTTTTTTTTTACTGAAAATGGTCTTGGAAGTTTATAATTACTATATTAAATGTTTTAATTAAAGTATGTTTAAGAATACTTATTACTACAATATCTACTGTGAAAACTAAACAATATACTACTAATTTTTAATGTTAATAAGATTCACCAGACACATGTATCATTTCATTACTGAATTATATTTAATCATTGTTTGTAAGTCAAACTATCATGCAATATTTTTTGCTCGATTATACTGCAGTATAAAAGATAGATATTACTACATTAATTACAACATTTGGTAAAATGATTCGTGCAATGTAAAAGTTATACATATGCATTGAAATATGCATATGTTGATAAAGATAGCAATTTAGCAGTTTTTTTCGTCGTGGAAGTTTATAATTACTATATTAAATGTTTTATTTAAACTATGTTTAAGAATACTTGTTACTACAACATCTAATATTAAAACTATTCAACATACATCACATCTCATAGCACATACCAAACAACCAACTATTGAAATATGTCCAGAAAGTTTACCATTTTCTTGTAAATTCCATTCCATCTGTCCCCGATTACACCCAATGTCTAATTTTTAAGTAGAAGAATCAGCATATTTTAATTATTCTTTAATTTTCCATTTGGTTTCTGTTTATATTTATAAAAATTACATTATAATTTACTTCTGATTCACTGTTATGCCGATTAGTTATTGACTTTTCAGTAAAATATGTAATTTCAACATAGATATTAATATTAAAAACTATTTTCAATTCATCATTTAAGATATATTAGGTTGGAAACTAAGGTTTTGGTAGAAGAGACATTTTTTTCCTGGATCCAAATAATTTTATTCTGTAATGTATTGTTCATTTTGATCAATGATTTTTCGTCATCTTTAAAGCAGCATCATTATCCCACTTTTAAAAAACTTTTGGCTTTTATCAGCAAAAAATTGAATCAGGTACAATTTGATACCATCATAATTATTAAATTTTTTACTATTCGAGGGGCTTTATAAAAATCTAAACAAAAAGTAATCAGAAGGTCAGGATTATATAGTGAATGTGGTGAAACATCCCAACGAAACTCCAATAACTTTTGCCAAGTAGCCAAAGACATGCCAAAGATCAATTATCCAATTCAGGCCATTTTTTTCAACTGCATTGTTTAATTTTGTTAGTTGATCAATGTAGACATCAGAATTGATCATTTCATTGGTGATAATAGTTCAAAGTAGATAATTCCTTTTTAATCAACTTCTCCTGGTCAACCAGAGCATCTTCACCTTTGAGTGAAAAATCTTGAAACTTGGCAAACTTGTAATATTGGCACTTTATTTTTTTTAAGTCTTTGTCAACATAAACATCTCATAATTTTTTGTGAGCTTAGGATAACTTGGTGCCTTTGCAAATCTAAATTTGCAATAGAAAAGCAAAATATGACAACAAAAATAGATTTGATTTTCCAACTTCAATGAACACCAAACGAAAACTACACACAAAAATGTCTTTATTAATGATGGACATCTAAGATGCCTGCTATGCATTACCAAGAGATATTTTACATTTGGAATATGTCTGCAAACCAAAAAATTCAATTGATAGCACTTAAGCTGAAAACCACACTTACTTAGTTTCCAACCCAATACTTATTTTACACATTGATCATCAATTATTATTAACAATGAGATAAATTGCAATTGCAGTTCTGAATTGCCATTATAAAAACATTTTATATTTTACAGCTTCTGATATATATCCTTTATATTGCAGACAGAACAAATTAGGAGAGCAAACAGACTCTTTGCATCAGATAGCTTATTTCTGCGAGAATATCTTTTAATTCCAATTACAAAAGAATCGCCCTACTACGACCCGAATGATGAGAATATAATTGAAAACCGAATTACACACAGAGCATCAGTAGCCACAATGCAAAGCATACCAGATAGTAATGTTGTAACACCAACAACACCAGAAGATCAGACTTGTATAGATAATTTCTTAGATAAAGTTGATACTGCTATAGCAATGACAAAGAAATATGTTAAACAACATCAGGATTCTATAGAGTGAGTGATAAATGATTAATTATAATATTTATGTCAAGTTGTATAAAAAGAAACTAATTAGTTCCAAATATTTTGTGTAAAAACATGTTTTTGTGTTTTTTTAGTGTGACTGATTTTCCATCAAATGGAGGTGCTAGTTTTCTAAGGAATAGTCATTCTAATTACGGATTAAGACATCAGGGTACTTCCTCATCATCAGGGAGCACCCATGAATTAGCCTCAGGTTTACCACACACCCAAATTGTAATGACGCAAGGTAGGAAAGTTAGAACATCTCTTCAAAGACTTCAGCAACAACAAGATGAAATGTTTGAGTTGTAGCAGTTAATGTGATATTAAAAATTATGGTAGTGGTTTTTGAGATAGTTTAAACCAAATACATGAAATATTAAATATTGATTCTGTATAAAGTAATATACATATGATTATTGGTATGTTAAACATTTAAATATATTTATATACACAAAAACTCTTAAAAAGATACGTAGTTTTTGCACTTCTAGTTTTGTAGTTATATATTTTGATTTTGAAATTTAAATATTTTATGAATATTTAAATTATATATGTATTAATATATATTTATAAATGACGGCAAATTATATATCAACAAGAATCTGAGGATTTTGAAATGCTTTTATTAAATTTAAAATATCTGAAAATGCATGTAATTACAACTTTCATTCTTTTCAAATTGTGTTCTTACTTTGGAAAAGAAGCGAACTTCACTTCATACTCAATTTTGAAATAAAATATAATTCACACTGATCAACATTCACAAATTGATCCAATTTCACATAGTGCTTATAAAACATATTTTCATTTTGCTTTTACTTATATATTTGAAAAGAATAAAAAAAGCAATGATAGAAAATATCTAAGTTTGATTAAAATGATGCCAAGTATTATTTCACTGAATACTTGAACTTCTAGTTTTAAATCAAACATAAATCCACATATAAATAAAATGTGATACAGGCTTGTAAAATAAATGCTTAATATTATATAATTCTTACTCACCAATTGCGCTGTTAGATATATTTCAGACATCATTGTAAAATATTATATCATGAACTAGTTTTTCATCAAAACAATAAATAAATTTTTGTATAAAACTATACTCACTTTTTTTATTTTTATATATAATAATATAATCAAAACTCTCAAACACACTAAAATCAATGTCAACATAAATACAATTACAACACTATTTCAAACTAAATAAATGGCATACCTAACAATTTGATAGATGGTTTATACTGTTATGATTGTAAGTTTAATTTTTTCACATTGGTAACAGAATACAAATTATATTAACAAATCTCTTATTCTCAAACAGTTTTTTTTTACTGAAGTATACCATATATACGCCACTTCAATTATTTTTTAATAGTTAATACTTTAAAATAATTTAATATATGTGAGACCCCTATACAAAAATGTGCCCAAAGTTTATTGGAAGAATATTAATGAAGCAAAAAAAAAAACGATTTTATTTCTTGCTTTATATAACAATCTTGATGGTGTTTTACAGCAAGAACTTTAAAAAATACTGACTAGTTTTATAATTTTGTATGTCCCAAACTGTTTTGAAACCATACCTTGAATCAAATTTGTTCTTTAAATTTGACCATGACTTCAGATGAAATATATAATGTTTACAAGACTACAAGTTTTGTGTAAACTATTAATAAATTAGAAATTATAAATTATAAACTGGCAATTTCAACAATAATTATTACTCCAAAATCTTTACATTTTGATGAATATATATACACTGCAGTGCTCCAGATAAAGTTAATACTGCTGTGATAATAGTCTAGAGACAATTTTACTCAATTTTTGTTAAGATTCTAAACTGTTTTAAATTGACTTAGAATTGTTTAGTAGTTTATTATTTTGATGTGCGTGTATTTATAATATATTTTTAACCAAACACATTATAAAACATTAGCCAAGAAGTGACCATTTTAATTTGTTTTAAAATTTTTGAAATCATGAATATTGATGGAACTTTAATTTGATAGAAAAACTAAAAGTTAGTTTTACTACATATTCTGCTACTTAAATTCTGTTCAAAATATTTATTTCAGCCTTTTATTTCAGCTTTCATAGTCTCAACTCTTGGATTTTGTAAAGTTCCAATTCTACTTCTATTGTTTTTGTTAAAAATTGCAAAAAAGGATGTTTATATTAATATTCAAGGTATAAGAGTAAAAATTTAAATACAATAAAACTTTTATTAACAATAATATGAACATTAGTCTTCTGAGTAGATGTGAATAATAACATTTTCTTACACTCAAATCATACCAAAATTTTATAAAATAAAAACTTCATAAAGTATCATATTTCAAATTCAAAGATTCCTAGTAATATGATAACATAACATTTATGATAATATATACTATGATATAACTTAAAACTTAATAGAGAAAAATTAGTCATTTTTTTTACTTTGGCGACTATCGTTTTAGTTTAGTAACTAATATCACAGTTATAATAATACCAATAAGTAAAGCTATAGCTATGAGAATGAGTAATTTCTTACGATTTTTGTTTTGTAGCTGTGCTGCTTTACGTAACTCTGAGTTTCCAGCTTCTACATCAATTGCTGCATTTTCTATAGATCCCTCAATGGTATCAAAATAAATTACAAACATTAAAAATTGTTCATATTACTCATACCATAACTTAAAAAA
Source organism: Ctenocephalides felis (assembly GCF_003426905.1). Lineage (NCBI taxonomy): Eukaryota > Metazoa > Arthropoda > Insecta > Siphonaptera > Pulicidae > Ctenocephalides > Ctenocephalides felis. The sequence goes on along the minus strand of NW_020539725.1, from coordinate 9,119,229 downwards.
ATTTTTAATTGCATATATGTAAATAATTAATCATCTGAATAAATTTGTAATATCAAAATGATTATATTAATCTAGAGTAAACAGAAATAATATAATGAAGAGTGAGACATAATTAAAAATGTCAAAGGTCATACAGATAAATACAAAAGAAAACAATGTCATAGTAAGCATAATTATAACACATTCATTTAAACAATATAAATAATTTAAAAATTTGTGTGCTATAGTTTTGAAAACACAAATTTTACATAAATAGATTAATTGAATAAATAATTGTTTTTAAGCCTATACAACCTATAGCTTCCCCTTGAGTGTGAACAAGAGCGCTTAATTCTCTCATGATCTGATTTACATCCAGAACATCTGCTTCAATTTGTTTAACTCTGGCTTCCCGTTCAAGCAACATGTCTCTTTCAAATTCCTGTTCATTTTGAATTTGTCTTTGAGCTTGTAATAATCTAGCTTGGTCATCAATATCATTTTGAATAGTTTCTTCAGCACTTGAAACAGACTGGTTTGGAAATTTCAAATGCTGTTTCATTTTCTCTGCAATTTTCTAAAAAAAACCAAATATTCATAATTTTTGTCTCCAAAAAAATAAAAGATCATTTTTAATATCTTTTATTTTGATTGAAATGTTTTTTTAGTAGAAATTTCAAACAAAGAAAACAAAAACTGCAGCAAACCATTAGAAACCAGTAGTCAAAATGCAGTAACAAAAATGATGTAAAAAACAATTGTGCTAAATATAAATCTTCTAAAATTAGTGTTTTATCAACAATAAAATACAATATCTATATAATTCAAACAAATAGTTCAAAAAGATAGGAATTTTAAATTAAATTACAAACAAATTTACTTGAAACTTATCATTTCATGTGATGCTGTTTCTACTTCAGCATATTTATATAAAGTAATATATTTCATTTAATTAATATAAAAAAATGATTTTATGCAATTTAAAGAACACAAAATCTTGTACAAAGAACACAACTGTAATCTAGATATTTCTAGATATTTAGAAATGTAAAAGAAGTAATAATTTGTTATGTCAATTATAAATAAATCTCAATAAAGAGAAATTTTATTACCTTCTGCATCAGAGAGTACCTTTCCACAGCCTCTCTTAAGTCTGATGTAAGTCTTTCTGCTTGTAACTTTTGTTGTTTGTTTCCTCGTCTCACAACTTGAGTTAGCCTTTGAAGATCTCTACTTGTAGCTGATATTAGCTGGTTTGCACTTAATTGTGTCGTATGACTGGAAATAATATATTGCATTAGCTACCATTTTGGTATTGGCAATAATAAATAATCAGAACCATATTTATAAACTAATATGACATATTAGACTAAAGTTATAGCACAAGCATAATTGTTTTTCAGTCTTTTACTATTTTATCATAGATGATGTAATGGTCTAACTTTCAATAGAACTATTGAAAGTTATACCATTACATATGAAAATTAAACTATTCAATTATAAAAATAATACAATAATTATGTTGAAGCAGTTACATTTTAACTATTGATACTAATGCTGTGTACTTTAATATCTTAATCAACTAAGTTAACTTCATATTGCTAGAAAATATCTAATTAAATATATATAACTCACATCTTCTCTCTTAACTTTGGTTGTCTTTTCGAGTGCCAATATTATTCAAAGCCTTCTCTAATGTCCGCCAGCTGGAGTTAACAGTATAAATATTTGTAATTATATTTTCACTTAAATTATAAAGCTCTGTAGGGCTAAAACCCGCAAAGCCGACATCCGTGTTGGAAGGCATTGCTTCAATAGATGAAGATACTTCTGAGTTATTGACAGAGCCGTAAGAACGGAGAGTTCCTGGATTGTTTCCTCTTAACATGCTAAATTTAATCTGAAAAAATAGTTGTAACATAAAGTATAAAAAAAGTAAAATGAAGCAGTGCTTATTGATCTTATTTTTTACTGTGTATCTCTAATGAAAGTTCACAGTTTATTAAAGTATTAATCATAAATTCTACCAACAATTTTAAGCTTGTGCAAATATTGCATGCAAATTGGTCAAATTCTCTGATCAATAAGAGTTTTTTACTGATTGAATTTGAGTTGTTAATTGATAAATATCAAAGTGTGAAGAAATCATAATCAAAAAATATGATTTGTTACTACTCAAATCACTTCATAACTTTGATAATAAATGATATTTTATTGCGGATGTATTAATGTTACAATAAATAACTATTAATATAAATTGTACATACCTAAGATATTACTATAATAATACTGTTGTAGAATAATAATTACAAAGGCCAATAACCGTAATTATATGACGTGTATTTTAATTTTAATAAAAAAAAATCGTGCACTTAGATTTACAACGTCATGTTTGGATGCTTATACTTGACTAATTATATATCTGATTAAAGAGAATTAATCAGCGTTGATTAACCGAATATTAATCTCGCAGAAATAAGTTCAGAAATAAAATCATATAACGAATTAAA
>NW_020539725.1:9080037-9115740 GCF_003426905.1 Ctenocephalides felis | reverse complement strand
TATTGAATACGTATTAATTGTTAAAAATTATGCTACCAAATGCATTATATTCAAACTAATAGGAATATCCATAATCTTGATTCACCTGAATCTTCATCCTGGGTTCTGACGTGCCCCGGAGACCGGAAGGTGCAAATGATATTTTTGAATATAATCTTACATCGGGAACAGCTCTAGAATGGTGCTAAAACCTTTTTTGAATAATCTGTTTGCCGTCTAGATGAAAAAATATACTTTAATGAATTGATTAATAAACACACAGTGTTAAACTTTTTCTTCACATTTCAAAAAAACTAATCTCTTTTAAACTTTACTCCGGTCATTTTTTCGATGTCCACATGATCAGTACATGAGCATGATATAATTTTTCATTTGCATTAAATATTTTCTGTTATCAGCAATTCAACTTTAATTTGAGAATAAGTTGATTGTAAAAAAATATTTATGTAATTATAAGCTTTTGTAGACCACCAGATCCGCGCGGAGACGAACGCTGTAATAATTATAATTCAGTATAATAACATATTTCTTCTTATGGATCCTAGTTGGCTGATAGTCCTTTTATACTATATGAACACATAATATGATGAAGAAAATATGCTGCAAAGAGATAAAATAAAGCAGTTTCAACAAAATTTCTTTGCTATAAAAACTCTTAAATATCAAAAAAAAATCCCACAATATGAGTCTATTAAATAGCAACAGACATATTGAGTTCATCAATATATATTTCTTACAAATATTTCTGAACAATGAAGATTCTAATTATGATAATGATTTTGTATACATACTTATTTTGATATAAAAATAAAATAGGGTTCCAACTCAAAATGTTTTTTTCTTGTTTAACTGCAATTAGTTACTTTATAACTTCAGGTTACATGTACAAATCATAATAGATGGTTTTCATTGAGTTTTATAAATTCAGTCAATCCTTCAAGATTTAAAATTTGCTTGTATTTATTAAAACACGGAATCATATATAATATTCTTTTAATACAAAACAACATACTCACCCAAATTCAAAATAACTCACATTCACACTTAAAAATATTAAATATATGTACACAATTATTTAGTTTTCTCATGAATGTTTTTTCTTCATGAAGGTTTTTCAAATATTTGTTTCATACCCGCTGCCTGATTATTCACAAATTTCATACTTTGTGCTGTATCAGTTATCCAGGGTGAGTCAAACTGGTTGTGTCTTGATCTACTAAATGAGTGTATTTAGTACGTCCAGAACGACCAAAGTTTTAACTTGCATAACCTGAAAGTAACATTTGTTTAATATAAATATGAATAAGCTATCCATTATCAATAATAATAATCAACGATTAAATTAATGATTGTATTAATTGTCAAATTCATATTTTTCATTCTGTTCATTACCTTTGGCAAAACAGTTTTGTCAAAGTGATCGTCCAATGTTGCTCCACTGAAGTCCTGCTTGTACACAGCATCTTCTTCATCCAAATAGAAGGCACCACGATGATAGTACTTTTGTAAAAACTTGTATTTTCCTTTAACAGCTTTATTGGTGATAACTTTAGGCTTAGCTCTAAGTTCTTGCCTTCTTCCTCTTCAGTTAATGATCTAATTCTTTCAACTTCCTGTTTTTCTAAGAACATCCTGAAATAAAAAATAATTTAGTATTAGTAATAAATTAAGGAAAAGAACAGATATGTTTTGAAAAAATACATAATCTGAAGATAGAATTAAAACAATTAAAAATTATGCAAAGATTTTCAAAATATCAATGAGTTAATTTATCACATATTGAAAAAAATTCAAAAACCTTTCTCTTTCTTCACGATCTCTTTTAATACGTTTTAATTCTCTCAATTTCCAAGCTTCAAATTCCAATTCATCATTATCATCATCTGTATTAACATCTTCCAAGCGTGGATCTGTAGTTGAATTCTACAAAATGAAACAAAAAATTCAATACAATATTAGTAACTTTTATTGCATATTGCATACCTTGCTTTCTTGAATATCTTTCCTAATGCTTTCTTCAACCATTCTTAAGTTTGCCGTTTACGCTCCTCAGCATGACGTTTGGCCTCTTGCTCTAATTGCTTTGCTTTTGTGCTTCCTTTTCTCGTTCAATTAAAGTAACTCTATCCTTACGACTAACAAAGACAGGTTTCAGACGAGGCCCAGTTTCATTTTCTTCATCATCATCACTTTCATCAGTAGTATATTCTTCATAACTCTCAGAGGATGATCCAGAGCTATCTGAATCTATCAATAGCAGAAAACTTTGTGTTATAATTTCTGAAATTAAGACATACTTTGTCTCTGACAGAGATAATATAACTATCTGCGTTAATAAGTCAAATTTAAAATTAATATTTATGTAGTTTATTTAATCAAAATTAACCTTTCTCTGCAGCTTCTGCTGCTGCAGCTGCTTCTTCTTCAGCTCTCCTTTTAGCCAACATACGCTCTCGAAGAGCTCTACGTCTCCTTTCAATTTCATCATCACTTAGGTCTTCTTCATCTGTGCTGCCGCCTCGATCTGAACCACTGTCTAATCTAATTGGTCTTCTTTCTAAAATTTCAACAGTCTCTGGAATTACCTCTTCTTTTCTCTTTTTCAGTTCAGGTTCACCCTCATCTAGAATCTATACAATTCAAAATATATTAGAAATTGAAATAAGTATTGGGAATGGTTCAGTTTACTCTAAAGATGTTAATAATATTAAAAGAAAATTATATATGATAATTTTGCTTTCACAATTTAATAAAATGTAATTGAAAAATGTAAAAAATTTTGGATCCTAAAAATAAAGTTATTAAAGATCAATTTAAAGCATATTCTTTAAGCACTTTTTGTTTACAGATATACATTATATGAATTATTAACTCTAGCTCTAATTGTAAGTTAATATAAAAAAGTGCATGTTCATTAGTGGAAGAGAAGAACCTTAAGTTACATTTAGTGCAAAAGAGTACATCATAAATCAATCTCCGACGACACTATTGACGAATGTAAAAAACAATTCTTTAGAAGAAGTAAATACTAAATTAAATCTAGTTATGAATTCAATTCGAATTGGTTCAATTGTAATAATCTTTTGCTCAAAAATGTCAAAACCCAAATTATGTCTTTTCGAACAGTAAATAGGATAAGTCATGAGATCAATTCTGTAACTATCAATAGCATTTGAATTTATCTTAGTCTCTAAAATTTCTAGGTATCCAATTACAAAAAAAAATTGAACTGGGACAATCATATTCATTCCATACTTGTACCTAAGTTAACAAAAAATTGTTTCATATGAGGATTCTAAAATCAGAAGTTAGTTTAAATTTTCTTCTTTCAATTTATTATTCTAATTTCTATTCACATCTCGCATATGAAATACAATTCTGGAGATTCTCATCATACTTAAAGGATATATTCAAAATACAGAAAAGAGCATTAAGAATATTTTTTTCCCGCAGTTCCGACAATTTAACATTCTCATTGTTCCCTGTATATTTTTGCAAACTACGTTGTCATTCATAAAGAATAATCCCAAACGCTTCTACCTATCCTCTATGTCAAATTCCTATTATAAAACAAGAAATTTGACTATAAAAGAACCAACTTTTACTTGAAACATCTTTCAATACCATAGACGGAAGAAGAGAACAGCTTTTTAATCCACTCCCATTACATGTTAGCAAATTGAGTGATCGTCAATTTCATAATACCATCGTTGAACTTTTAAAAGCCCAAAGTTTCTATGATATTTCTATATTTGCCAATTTCGATATCAAACAATATTTTGATGATGAAATGCCTACTGTTAATATCTGATACTTTTTTTCCAACAGTTACAGTTATTTTTTCCTCTTTACATATTTTTTCTAATTTTTATTTCAAATTATTTTCACATTTTTCTACCCTAAATATTTTATCATTACAATTATTATCATATTATATTCTTATTTTAATACTGCTCTTAATTATTATTTTCCAGATTTGTGACTTATATGAAAATTGCATAATGGATATTTAAAGGAATTTTTTTACCATCAGAAGAATCTCAATATCTACAAGCCTTAAATAAACTATATCAATATTATAACATTTTTTCTTTGAGTTATTGCATTAGATAATACTAATGTTAGGTTTAATATTGTTTTAGAGTTGTATTTTACTGTAATGAATTAAATTAAGATCATTTATATTCTGTAATTACTAAATTTAATCCTGTATCCGAAATACAAATATACATAAATATAAATTTATTAATCACCTCAGGTTCAGCAATATGTCTTCTTCTTTCACCTCTTTCTTCAGTAAACGCAACATCATTTTTACGAGCTGTTAATCTTCTGAGCCGTGGATCATCTGGATCTTGGTCATCAATTGTTTCAGGAATTTCTTCTTGTTCTTGCAAAGCATCTTCTGATCTTTTTTGACGATAATTGTTTTTATTATCAATAAAATCGTCAGTCTCAGACTCTTCTTCAGAAGTTTCACTTTGAGCATATTCAGGTCGTTTGCCAGATACATATCTCTGGACTTTAACTTTTTTCATAGACAATTCACCTAATAATAAAAATAAATAATAGAAACAAAATCAACGGTAAATAGAACATAACATAATAGCATTTGATATAACCTTTTTCATTTCGAACTGGGACAGCTCCGGCAGTACTGTGGATACCAAATTGACTGTGTATATTTATCATATTGATTTTTGTGTTTTTATTTTAATATAACTTTGATGAATTTTAAGTGTTTACGATTCCTGGCAATTTACATTGTTTTACAAGGTGCACGTTTTTGACAGACAGGTGAGCCAACCTCAACACAACACAAATTTTAACAGTTGTCATACCTGTCATATATTTTGTTTGCTATTTGAATTTTATAAACTTCAAAAGTATTGCATTAATAAATGACAAATAGTTTCATCTATTTTTTATATAATTCATACATAATACATTCCAAAGGACTGTCACACAATATTGTAAATATTTTGTATATTTTTAAACTAAGCGCCTGCTTATATCCTGAATATGTTACCATGGATACAATGTGTAAGCAAATAATAGCAATTATTTTGTTTATTAACGTCAATCAGTGTAATCATAGACAATACATAATTGCGACAGAATGGTTTATATTTTTATTTAATACTAATATTATTCAATATGTCTGAAGCAATAAGCAGTGATGTTATTAAGAAGACTCAATCAACACTTGGAAAATTTGTGAAAAAGCCACCTCTAAGCGATAAACTTTTATCAAAACCGCCTTTCAGATTTTTGCACGATGTTATAATGGCGGTTTGTAATAATAATAATTATAATATTAGATAATGATATCCATTTTTAATTTTGAAAAATTTCAGGTGATGCGAAATACAGGATTTTTCAAAGGTCTGTATTCGAAAGAAGAACTGAATTCTGAAAATGTTAAAGAAAGAGACAATAAAATAGTTTTTCTGCAGAAGACAATAGAAGTCGTCAGTAAGTGCAAATATTGATGTATATTACGATTACTGAACGTTATAAATTTGATGATGATATTTATTTTATTATATCATTTTCAATTGATTAATATGAAGTGTTATATAAGGCTCAATAATAATTTTATTATGATAAAAAATCGATTGTCTAGTTTTATCTAAGTAATTTCTCCTAAAATGAAGAACCAGCAATTGTTATGAAATTAATTGCATCTTCTAATCTGACAAATTAAAAACTAACTGATCATATATGAAATGATAAAATTATTTGTTCTACTTTTTAAGAGAAATTGTTTTTACAATTAGATAAAAACCAACAAAAAATTCACCAGCAGGTTTAACTTGATTGTTTGTGTCTAACTAACAGCATTATTATATTTTTGTTGAATAAAATTGTTATAAACAAAATTTCGTATTCGGTAAATACATTAAAGTGATATTTTGCCTAATCAGCAGCAATATCGCATCGTGGCAATCCGTAATGTATGTTGCATCAACAGGAAAAAAAAGACTTTTTTAATTTATTTTATAGCCAAAAAACTACTTCCAGCTTGCATAATATTGTACTATACATATTGTGATTTAATATAATATAATATAATATGATTATCATATCATTCTATGTATACAGGGTGTTTCAGAACTCACCTCGAACTTTTAAATGCAACCAAGAACTTTGGTTAAACTTTTTTCCAGGTTAAATTTTAATCCAGTCATTTAAGCTTAAATTATAGGTACAAAATTTCCAAATTCGAGATACCCAACTGTAAGTCTGTAAATATTGTATATTGACACCCAAAAAGTTGTCTCAAAACCTACATTTGTTGCGTACACCCTACCATATGTTGGTTTTGAGACAACTTTTAGGGTGTCAATATAGAGTATTATATGTATAGACTTACAGCTGGGTATCTTAAATTCCGAGGTGATCTTACTATAATGACTGGACTAATTTGCATATATTTATTGCCGATTGAAATATACATAATTTTTTAAGACAGTATGCTGGTTTTTATGCCTTTAAAAGTTTATCTCAAATGAGATATCTCCTTTTTTATTTTTGTTAAACTGTGACCCATTTTTGATCACCACTAAAATTAAGTTTTATTTATTTTGTTCATTGGGATCCGTAAATCTGTAACATTTTTAAAACCACAAACAAAAATGGTGGCAGAATTGCCCCCAGTTTTCAAAAATTAAGGTGCCAACAAAATCTTCAAAATTGGTCCACATTGAGAGGCCCGCCTTTAAAAACAATACTAAAGTGCGCTGGAAAGTTACATCAAAAGTTGGCGCCTAATCAGGATACTAAAATGGTAAAATATTCGATAGTTTCATAATAAAAGTGAAAAAACAACACGATTTTTTCTAGTGCCATTATTCACAATGATAAAATTCGCCAACACACTTTAGAATATACTTTTCAATGGGAGCTTCTCAAAGTCGACCAATTTTGAAAATTTGTATTTCATAGTTTTGCAAAAATTTTTATTTCTTTAGGTGCTATTATGTCATTATTTATGACTGTAGCCCTAGATATGTCATTCGCGGTTATTGTTCCAAAGCTTAGATGTATAAAAATAATAAAAAAGGTCACAGTTCTACCAAATCTCTTGGTTCCACTTAAAAGCTCAAAACTTTCAAACTACGTAAAATTGTTTTTCTAATTTTTTTTTGCAATAGTTATAACCACGTTTTGACTTGACATTGAGTTCTGAGACACTCTGTCTATAATATTAAAATTTATGAATTATCTTGCCTCAAAAATATAAAAATGTGGATATGAAAACTATATAAGTAACAATCAAAATAATCAACTTCTAAATCAATATTTTCATAAAATCATTCATTGAAACTATATTTACAACGATATATTTATATCAGCAATTTCTCATATATAATTTTATAAAACAGAAATGGTTACTGGAAAGCCACTGACAGTGCGTCCATCAAAAATAATATCCGGTCACGAACCCGAGAAAACTAATGAACTCCTACAAGCAATAGGTTTTGCAATAGAAAACAATTTAAGTAGCACCGATGCCACAAATCAGATTCTGAGAAAAATGTCCAAGAAGGACGGAAATACTACAGATCGAAAATCGACAAGGGTGTCCCCGCCAAAGATTAGTCCGCCAAAAACAGTGCCCAGTAGCAAAACAAGCAGTAAAAGTGGATCTAAACCGGATACAACCAGAACTAAGCAGCAAGCTGATTCGCGAACAGAAGCTTCTAATAAGAGGAAAGTAGATTCAAAGACAAAAGACAAACTTTTAGAAGTCACTGGCAAAAAGGAAGTTACTAAATCAACTTCTTCTAAAGAAACTAAAAATTTACGAAAACCTACTAAACCTGATGCGCCACGCAGTGCTGAGTTGGAAGCGCCTGGTAAAGCGGCAAGTGACCCTGAAGAAGTTGCATCAGGACCAAAACTTGATCGACAAAAAACTGAAATTATTGATCCTGCAAAGATACCCTCGCCGGTTGATATCTCAAACGACCAGGCCAATAACGACGATTCAAAGCCTCCAATTGAGGAAAAATCGGTTTCAAGAAAAAGTTCCCTGACAGATAAACATCATGTTCCAGAAAAGCCTAATTCAAGAAAAAGCTCAATAACCGATAAGACAGATCTATTACATAGACAGCGAAGCAGGGCAGATAGTTTGAAACCTTCTTTAACTGAAACCATAAAAAGTGACAAAAGTGAAGTATCATTAGATTCAAATATAAATTTGAATAGTGAAACAAACACAGAAAATAAAAGCGTTACCTCTAAACATGAGCCAAAATCAGAAGAGCTCCGTTTGAGTGGAGATGGTATGCATTTAAATTCCAAATCACCTAGCAATGTAGATAAAGCAAAAGAGAAAAAGATTGAGCAAAGTTTTGAGAAAAATGAAAATACTACTCACATCGATGAAAACTCTGAAACAGTAAGCAGCACATCTAAACAAGATGCTGAAAAGCCAATAGCTAAAGAAGTTCCAATGAAATCAGCCAGACCTCCTTCTGTAAGACTAAAGACTAGTTTGAGACCTCCTAGTGTTAGACCAGTTTCTGCCAGACCTGGTGCGCCAAGAATCCGTGATAAGCATTCAGATATTGTCATTGAACCGGAGGAAACTACAACATTAGGCAAGGTAATAATTGGATTTCTTTATTTTTATTTAATTATGCATAGCATAAACATATAGAATCATACAGTCTTAAGCGTTAATGTAGTATATGGAGCTTTATTGCCTTTTTTACAAACGTACGTGGCAGGTGTTTCTTTTTTTCAAATTATTGATCAGTGTTGCATAGTTTATAAAATCGTAACATTTGATAAAAACTAAGTTAAATCAACAAGTTTCTATATGTTTGTTGTAAAGGTTTTGATATTTAAAAAAGTTTATATTGATGATAAATTGGGCTATTTTCATGAACTAAAGATTTTTTTCAAAGTGCACAATAAATTAAATTATTGAAAATTTGTCGTTTAAGATGTTTACGTATGCATAGCTGCGCATAAATAATTATTTATTAAAGATTATAATCTTTGACGCAATTTTATGATCGCAACTCGCTTTTATGCGATTTATAATGTGGAAAAGTATTTACTAATATTTTTCAGAAACGATATACAATTATTTTATTTTTAATTTATTATTTATGAATAATATTATAATTTGTTAATTATTTAGAAGCAAATTTGAAAGAAGTCTATACACTAGAATTGAATAAATTATTATTAGTTAATATAAAAGCAATTGGAATTGTATCACAAAGTTTAAAATGAATTTAATATATTCAAATAATAAATTTATTAAGGTATAGGGTAGGCCGGGGCACAAAGGTCTAATTTGACTTTTAGCAATTAAATTACATGTCATGTAATGTTTTCATGTAGTTGGTTTAGTGTGACCAAAACATTTAAATAACATATATTTAACAAACTGGGGTGCGTGGCATCGTGCCTTAAAGCAAATTGCTGAAACTTCCCGTACCGCAATTAAAAATCTTGGTACGGAACCCAAAAAAAACTACACAAAATGTGTACACATTATAAAAATCTCTGTAAAATATCTCATAATTTGATGTGCATAAGTTCAATAAACATTTTTGACCGCCAAATGACATTTTTTCAACTTATTTTTATTGAGAGTCCATAACCGCTGGACCTGCCTTTACAAAAATTGAATAAGTTCTTCATATTGTCAATACAAGTAAAATATTTTTTTAATTATTAAAATCGGTAAAAACGCTCCGTTCTCTTAAAAAATGAGTTACCGTTTTTGGCACTTTTTGCCCCGTATCATCGGAACGGCTCGACCTGCTTTCGCCAAAAACTAATCAGCACGTCTCCTTATCAACAGCAATCAAATGTTTTTTTGAATTATTCAAATCGGTTGATCCGTGTTTCCGAAATCGTCGAATTTCTTTTTATTTACTAATTCCATATTGCAAAGGTTTTGGTCCTCCTTTTTACCACAACCACACGTAAACTATGCTAGAGATTATATAAAAAACTGTCGATCTATCTCAGAAAAAACTAGGACATAAACTTAAAAAATATATTTAGTTATCGTAAACTAAACAACCGTGCTCAAAAACAAAAAAGACTAACAACAACAAAAAATACTCGTTTAAAATGTTCCAATGTAGTCGTTTATCTCGTGATAGTTTGTTACTTATTTTTGCCCTTCACTTTCAAATATTGTTGATGAAAAATTCCTAACTTTACTTGTTTTTGAGATAATGGTGGCGAACCTAAGATCCGCTCTACCCTATATTCTTTCAGTGGTACTTATTAGTTAATCTCTATTTTTAGTTAATTTTATTAGTTAATCTCTCATATCTATTAGTTAATGGAGGCAATTCCAATAATAAAACATTAATTATTTAGCATTTGTATAGCAAAGTAAATTCGATTTCATAGACATGGTATTGGTTTATTGGATGCTACTAATATTTAAAAAAAAACATAGAAGTTGCTAAACTTCTATTTTCTAAATTGTTAATTTATCCTCTAGAACTATTATTAACTTCTCGTAGGGTAAGTTATAATAATCCCAAAAAAATCAAAAATGAAAATTTCATATATCTTTACGTTTCAGAGGTTTCTGAACATTTTGGCATACCTAAGAAAAAATAGATATATATGCGTGTGTGTGCGGATATCAACCGATTTGAATAATTTAAAAAACATTTGATTCCTACTGATAAGGAGACGTGCTGATTAGTTTTCGGCAAAAGCAGGTCTAGCCGTTTCGGAGATACGGGGCAAAAAGTTCCAAAAATATTAACTCAGGTTTTAAGAGAACGGAGCGTCCGATTTTTATAATTCAAAAAACATTTGACTTATATTGACGAAATGAACAATTGGTAAAATTTTTATAAAGGCAGGTCAGCGACTCCGGAGATTGAATAAAAAAAAGTAAAAAATAATGCCATCGTATTATCAGATATTTCCGTACCAATGTTTAACGTTAGACAACTACGCGGCGCTTACGCGCTTTGATATTTCAACTCCAAATCAGCTATGCAGCGCTTAGATGTAAGAAAAAATGTTCAAATTTTTCAAAAAAAAAACAACATACAAAAAAAAACGAAATATAAAAAAATCATATTTTTCAAAAAAGTGAATTTTTTTAAAAATATCAAAATTTCTCAAAAGTCTGATTTTTTCAAAGTTTTGCAAATTTTTTTTTAATTACATAGTTTTTAGTACGAAAAGTTCCAGCAATTTGTCTTAAGGGCCAGCGGTGGCGATATCGTTTAGAGCGAGGGCTAGCACTAACTAGTCCCGGGTTTGCTGGTTCGATTCCCGCTGCGGCCAAGCCTGACATCAGGCAACTTTGATGACAAGTTTCCACTTGAGATTATAGATCTCAAATATAGCCTCAAGTGATAATCGCCTCTAGTGGGTATAGTTGCATATATAATAAAAATGTCAGCAAATACTTCGAATATAAATAATTAGTCATAACTGGACTGGACTACTGGGTTGCCATCCAATTCAAAATTCATATAATAAGAGAAGTTTGAGTCCTAAGCCTAAGTCTAAATTTTGTCTTAAGGCACGATCACTAGTTGTACGTTTTTTGTATGTATGAATATACGTGTGTGCATAAACATTAAACCCATGTAAGAATAATAATACATATAAATCTATTTATCACCTATTATTGCCTGTGATAAAGACGTGTAACTTGCATATATGCTTATATCGATATTTACTTAATTAATCAATTCAAATTACTATGGAATTATTCTAATCTGATTATTCTAATCATTTATTTAAAATTAAATTCCGGATACATTGTTGTGATTTGTATGATAAGATAACCAAGTAGTCATTATTAACTTGTTATCGCCCACTTATATAATAATGTTATATACATATGTTCATTACATTTGGCAAAAATATCTATCAACAGATAAACGTAACACTTGAAGTATTTGATGGAAATTCAATGAATGCCACTGATGACGCCGATGACGCGGAAGATCTGGTTGTGATCGAAACTAAGGAGGACACCAAACATGATAAAACTGAACCGGAAGCATCTCAGGATGGTGATAATATGGACGAAAATGGACGTGGTCGTTTGGTAGGACAAATTTTGAGCACGCAAAGAGCTCTTGGACAAAATACTAAGCCTGTATCTCAAAAGGTTTGTAATATATATAAAAAACTATTTTGTACAAATTTGGCGAAACTAAAATATTTTTTTAAATTTATTTGTACGAATAATCTGCTCTTGAATTCTAATCTTATCGTATTTTCTTCTTGCTTCTTTATTCAAATTCAACTCAACTTAATTCTGATCTTATCCAATTCTAATTTTTCTTGCTTTTTTCTTATTTCTAATTTTATTCAAACTCAATTCAACAATTCTAATTATATTTAATTCCGAATTAACTAATTTCAAATTCTACTTAATTCTATTTTTACACGATTTCTAATTAACAATTCAATTTCTATTAAGTTTTTCATATTTTTTATGTAATTGCCCAGAATTGATCCAAGGGCCGTTGGCTATTCAAGGCAATAGTTTCCAATCTTATCGTATTATGCCCTCCCCCCTCTTGTTGTAATGTAATTTCATAAATAATCAACTGATATTATAATTCAAATATCAGGCTATAAACTAATATGCAATTTTATTTAAAAATATACATAAAAAGAAATTATTTATTCATTCATTTTTATTACATTTAAACATTTATGGTTTATTTTTGAAAATGAGAACTTAGAAACAGCGGTATGCCCCACTTGTATAACAGCTTCGCGCACCCTCGTTTCTCTAAGGCAGTCTTACTCAAAGTGGGTGATATCGCCCCTCGGTGGGCGATTGTAATATCCAGGGGGGTGATATAAAAAATGTTGGTCATTAACCGGAGTTAGGGGGCGATATAAAATTTGTAATTTCTTTTATTCTATATTTTAAATTTTACCAGAATTTGAATCCCAACGATTAATTGGTTCAAACTACCCTGAATGATGACATAGGAACTTAAAATACTTCACTGGTGAATAATGAAACAGTTATTAAAAATGTACCAATTTAATATTTGGTAGGGGGGCGAAACCAAAATTTTGATCTTCAAAGGGGTCGTTGGAAGAAATAAGATTGAGAAACGCTGCTCTAAGAAAACGCGCTCCACAGTTTGGAAAACACGTGTTTAAGAATATAATAAAAAACAGTTTTATTAAAGATTTTTTAATAAGAATTACTAACAAGTGCGCGCAAAACTTTTTTTGATCTATGTTTTTTTTGCTTTAAACTTTGTGAACAACTCCGAACAATTTTCTTCATAATTAAGTCTATTTCAAGCCGAGTCTTATCACTAGTCTACAGCATACTTGTGGCACACAGACGAAAAATTCGTTTTCGTGAATTTTAACTTCCTGTAAGGTGAGTTATAGTAATCGCAAACAAATCGAAAATAAATTTTTTTGCATATCTTTACGTTTCAAAGGTTTCTGAACATTTTAGCATACCTTAGAAAAAAATGGATGTGTGTGTGCGCGTGTGTGTATGTGTGTGTGTACGGATACAAATTTTCGTTGACGATTTAGGAACCCGGTTTAACCGATTTCAATTATTCAAAAAACATTCAATTCCCATTTATAAGGAGACGTACTGATTAGATTTTGGCAAAGGCAGATCTAGCCGTTTCGAAGATACGGGGCAAAAAGTGCCAAAAACGGTAACTTAGTTTTTAAGAGAACGGGGTGTCCGATTTTAATAATTCAAAAAACATTTTACTTGTATTGACAAGATGAAGAACTGATTAAATTTTTAGGAAGCCAGGTCTAGTGGTTTTGGAGATCTAGTAAAAAAAGTAAGAAAAAAGCCATTTGGCGGTCAAAAATGATCATTAGACATAGGCACAACTAATTATCAGATATTTTATAGAGATTTTAATAATACGTATAATTTTTGTTTTCATTTCTTTGGGTTGAGTACGTTGCGTAAAATCGTTTGTCCTTTAAATGGCGACGCGGCGCTTACGCGCTTCAATTTGTCGTCCCTATGCAGCAAAAGCAGTACGATGCTTTAAAAAGTTAAAAATTTCCAAAATATTTCAAAATAAAGAATTCTTTTTTTTTTAAATTATTCTTTTCCAAAAAAATTAAATTGTTTCAAAAATTTAAAACTACTCAAAAATCTAATTTTTCAAAGTTTAAAAAAAAATTAATCTTTTTTAAAAAAAAAAAAAAATTGTGTACTGGAAGTTGCCATGCCAAACTATAGTTTTAAATTTTAAAAAGTAAATTTAATTTAGAACTGAAATTTTTAAAGTGAGAGGCTATTTTAACCAACCTTTGGATTTTTGCATTATAGTATAGTAAAGTATAGGTTCATATAAGCATTTTTGTCGTATACATCGCATCATCAGATATTTGATAGGTTTTTGTAATTTTAATATCAAGTAATAGCAAAGATTTAATTTTGAAGTAATATTTTCAAAAATCCGTAAAAGTAAAAGCCGGGCCTCACGGTGGAAATCAGGGACTGTCTCGGCCAAACCCGAGCATATTCAGCCAACTTAGTAAAACAGATTTGTTTAAATAAGCAATTCTTTAAAATAATGTAATATATGTCATTCACAAATGTCATTTAATATCCATTGACTAAGGCAACCCATTTTGTGAAATATTATATATTATATTAAATTAAACTTACAGGATAATGAGTCTACAAGTGTATCAAAAACCGATCTATCTGCCCTGGATGCTTTGCGAAATTCAGTGCAAAATCTTAGCGGAGCTGCTTTACCTTTGGGAAGGCTATTGGACTTTCTACAGGTTTAAATATATTTTATTTTATTAATATTCCAATTTATTACATATAATATTTTTTATTTATATAGGAAGATGCAGACTCGATGCGCCGTGAATTGCGCCAATGGCGTGACACTTACACTCAAACAGTCGAAGAATTGAAAAAGGACACGGGGTAACAAACGATTTTTTTCTTTAATAAAATTCAAATGAAAAGTTTATTTAGTTATTAATTTTAATAAATAAATTGTTTATTCTTAGAATAACTGAAAAAGTAATTCAACCACTGAAACATCAGCTGGCTCAATTAGAAACTCAAATATCAGAGCAGCGAGAGTTAATTCATTCATCTAAGGCTAATGTACTGAAACAAGAAGAAAAGATTAGAAAAATTTTATATGAATGTTAAATAACAATATATATTATCTGTTAACATTTGTTAAAATTTAGTACAGATTTTGATATATATTTTTAAATAGCAACTCTAATAAAAATTCGATTAATTTAATGCACATGTTAAGAAATATATTGTTACTGGCCAAAGCAAATATTTATTTTGTTAAAAGTAAATGAATGATTATTTAAAATAATTATATAGTTTTTTTAATTTAAATATGCCATTATTTTAACTTGTTATAAGAGAAGATTAAGTCGCCCGATTTGTTAATTTTAGGTTTTCACTTCTTTTCAAGAATTCATGATCGTTTGAGACCCAAATTGGAAAAGATTTGTTTTGCTGTGTATTAGGGAGTTGAAATTTCACTTTTCCCAGGGGTTTCCAAAAAGCGCTGACCGATTTCAAAATTTTAAAAGCCATTTAATGAACCTTGATAACTCGTTGAATGGTTTTGCGAAACGGCCTGGCAAGTCATTTCTTTCGAATTTGTAAATTAGTAACATTAATGCCAGATTTTTCAAAAATATTCAATAGTTAGTTTTCGATAATATTTGTCGAGCCATTTCTTATGAATTAGTTAATTTTTATTTTTTTTTGTCTAGTTCAGTGAAGCATCTTAAAATTTTATAAGCATACAAAAAGTGATTTAATTAGGAAAATTCATCAAAGAATAATAGGCAGGGTCAAATTTTAAAATTAAAATAATTCTAAAAATTTCTAGATGTTAATTCTTATTGATTAAGTCGATTTTTTTTTTAATTTTTTATTTGCCTCTTTTACAGCATTTTTAGCCACCTACATTATTCATATTATTTTTTATCATATTCTATACAATTCTTACATATATATTTCTTATACATTCATCATATATATATATACTATCTCTTCTTATATCCTAATCTTCCATTCAATTTTTCTTTCCTCAATTCCATTTTCATTCTTCTTCTCAATATGTTCTTTTCATCTTCTAAACTAAACTTCTTTTTTTCTTTTAACTTCTAATACATTTTTTCTTGCATTCTACAAATAAACAATTCTTAATCTACTTTAATATTTTATATTTTTAATTCCCTAAAATAGCACCCTTTTAATTCTTCCAGCGTGTGAGTCGAGAACGCAACTGAATGAGCTATTCCCGCCACATTTAGTCGTTTATTTACATATATAAAAAAGTGTATTTGCTAGAAGGCAAAATACCACTTACACCTAGTTATGTTTTGATTATATATGTATATGAAAGCAAATTGTGCATTTTCTAATATTTCTTCGGATAACGCAGCGGTTTCCAACCTGGGGGCGCGCCTTCTCAGGGAGACGCGCCTTCTCAGTAGGGCGCGTACAAATGTTGCCAGAATACTATTATCGAAAATAACCCAACATTTTTGAAACGATATTAAAAAATAAACAAAAAATAATTAGTGTTTATGCGTATTTTTACCTAAAATTGCATATTAATTTGTCGTCAGTTAAGTATTTATAAAATTAAACTGTTAATAAAATTAAAGGGGACGGAACAATTTTTTTATTAGAGCAGGGGGCGCGGTGCAAAACAGGTTGGAAACCACTGGGATAACGCCTTAAAAATTTAAATGTTGATAAATCTTTATTAACTAGTGTTAATTAGTTTTGCTTAATAATTTTAATTACCCGAATGAGAACTTCGTGTTCGCGAAAAAATCCGATTTGCTAATTTTATGTTTTCTCGACGATTCAAATCAGTGTGTGTCTGTATGACTGTTTGTTTCCACACATACACGCACACACACATCAATTTTTTCTGAGGTATGCCAAAATGTTCAGAAACCTTTAAAACGAAAGATACGTAAACATTTTCATTTTCGATTTTTGAACTTAGATATACCCTACGAAAGGTTAAAAAAAAAAGTGAAAAAGCAATGTTTGTAACCAAGGCCGATTCTGGGATCCTCAGCATGCAATTTTAATTGTTCGATAATTTTAATTGTTTAAACAGTTTATCATTAAAATTATAAAAACATTTATGTAATTTTTTAAATTATTTTTAATCATTTTAGATTTAGTACATAGAAAATAAGATATGTAAAAGCGTATTATATTGATTTTAAATTTATATAGAAAATGGAAAATGAAATTGTTTGCATTTTTCGACGTTTTGAAGGTTTCTGAACATTTTGGCATACCTCAGAAAAAATTGATATGTGTTTGTATGTATGTATGGATACAATTTTTCGTCCACGTTTTCGGGTGTGCGGATCAACCGATTTGAATGGTTCAAAAAACATTCGATTCCTATTGATAGGGAGATGTGCTGATTAGGTTTTGGCAAAGGCAGGTCTAGCCGTTACGGAGATACGGAGCGAAGAGTGCAGAAAATACAAATCGAGTTTTTGAGAGAACGGAGTATCCGATTTGAATGATCTAAAAAACGTTCAGGTTGTAATGATTGGGAAAAGAAGTGATTAGTTTTTAGCAAAGGCAGGTCTAGATATTTCGAAGATACAGAGCAAATTGTGCAAAAATAGCAGTTTTTGAGAGAACTAAGCGTCCAATTTGAATTATTCAAAGAACTTTCTGCTTGTTTCAACAAAATAATTGCTTTTGGAAAAAAATTTTTGTTCCTAATTTTTTTTTCTTTTTTTTTTAAAGAATTTTTTTTTTGTATATCGAAAATAATTCAGATGTTAATTTTAATTCTGTTCTAATATAGTTTAAACAAATAATTTCAACTTTGCAATTCAGTTTATATAATTCTTATAAATATTCCACAATGTTACAATATTTATAAAAAATTATTTGAAAACATTTAATATTCCTCGATCATTTCGTTACGGTACGGGAAGTTCCAGCAATTTGCCTTAAGGCGCGATGCCATGCACCACTAATTCATATTGTCTTCATTTCCATGGCTTCAAAATTCAAAGTTCATCAGATGCAAAACTTTTACTATAAAAACAAAAGTTACAATTCAATTTCTCGGAATAAATAAGCCATTTTCTAAGCACCGACTCCCCATTTTCCATTCTTTCTGTTTTTATTTAAATTTTATTTTTTAACTTCCCGTAGGGTAAGTTATATAGTAATCGCAAAAAAATCGAAAATCAAAATTTTTATATATCTTTACGTTTCAGAGGTTTCTGAATATTTTGGCAAATTGATGTATGTATGTATGTGTGTGTGCGTGTGTATGCGTGTTCGGATACAATTTTTCGTCGACGATTTCGGGAACAGGGAAGAAGCGATTTGAATATTTCAAAAAACATTCGATTCGTATTGATAAGGAGACGTGCTGATTAGTTTTTGGCGAAGGCAGGTCTAGCCGTTCCGAAGATATGGGCCAAAAAGTGCCCAAAACGGTAACTCAGTTTTTAAGAGAACGGAGCGTCCGATTTCAATAATTCAAAAAACATTTTACTTGTATTAACAAGATGAAGAACTGAAGAATGAAAATGGAATTTTTATGAAGGCAGGTCTAGCGGTTTCGGAGATCTGGTGTAAAAAGTAAACAAATGCCATTTGGCGGTCAAAAATGATCATTAGACATATGCACATCAAATTATCAGATATTTTATAGAGATTTTAACAATAAGTATAAGTTGTTTACATTCCTATGGGTCCGTACCAATGATTATCCATTAGACGGCGGCGCGGCGCTTACGCGCATCGATATTTCGTCTCTATGCAGTTAAAGCAGTACGATTGCTTTGAAAAAAAGTTCAGAATTTCCAAAATATTTCAAAATACACTTTTTTTTCAAAAAAAAGAAAATTTTTGTCAGAAATTTATAGTTTCTCAAAAATCTAATTTTTCAGAGTAATTTTATTTAAAAAATGTTAATCTTTTAAAAAAATAATAATTTTTGGTACGGGAAGTTGCAGCAATTTGCCTTAAGGCACGATGCCATGCGCCCCACTAGTTAACTGTTTCCGTTTCAACTTGTTAGATAGATTATTATAATCTATTAAGTGTTCTTGATATTATATTGAAAAAAAAATATATATTATAATTATGATTATAAATTAAATTATAAAATTTAAATTTTATATCCGAATCTCGTTTTGGCGCATTTTTCGCATGCATTGCATGCAAGGACCCAGTAGGTTCGGCCATATATTCTTCTTTTATCTATGGGTCCGGCCCTGTTTATAACAATTACATACACAATTAATTTGAAAAATTTAACAAAAATACTTTCTACGGGAAGTTATAACTTATTAACGTACATCTTATTCTAAATATTGTCTTAGTTAACGTTATTATAATTACGTTACATGGATATTCAATATTTTTGGCATGACGCATATTTTATCCCAAAAACAACAACTTTAAAAATTTCTAATCAACACGTAATTCTAATACAGATATCCGTAAAACAAATTTGAAATGTAAATATTATCATTTGAAATGTTTGTGCGAGCGCATGTGATTTGAGTGTTATGAATCTTTATATCAGAAGAAATTCCTCTTTGCTCTAGTTGTCATCGGTGGTCAATATTTTTGCAACACGTACATTAAACAAAACACCAATGAAACAATAATTCAGAGTATTAGAAAGTGACGACTGAATTCTATCATAGCATATCGGCTCGTTCTGCTTCTTTCCAGTTTATTTCAAATTTACTAAATCACATGACAACCGACAGATAATTGAGTTCTTACCTGCTGTCAGATATCTGAGGAGATAGTGAAAAGTAAATAGATAAAATTATTGGTTCCGTATTATCGCTGAAACGCGATAATATTCTCACACTAAGTTCTATAAAACTTTCAAAATTAGTAAATACGAGAAAATGGAAGACGCTCCTCTATATAATGAGAAACAATCAATACGAGAGAAGGCGAAATCATTGAAAAAGTATGGCAGTACGTGTAATCATTTTAAACGACCTGAATTGCTGTTAAAGTATTTTATCACCAAAACTGATACGTTACAAGGGATTGCTTTGAAATATGGAGTCACTGTAAGTATTTTACAATTGAGGTTATAATAATATATCACTGATAAAACGTTTCCTAAAGTTGATTGCCTTATATACTGATCATTCATAATAAACTACTAATTTTTAATATTAATAAGATTAGTGATTCGCCAGACACATGTATCATTTCATTACTGATTTATATTCATTGTTCGTAAGTCACACTTTCAGGGAATATTTTTTGCTCGATTGTACTCCAGTCCATTTTTAAAAGACTGATATCACTACATTAATTATATGCATTGTGAAATGTACATATATTTCAGTTGATATAAATAGTGGTTTAGCAGTTTTTTTTACTGAAAATAGTCGTGGAAGTTTATAATTACTATATTAAATGTTTTAATTAAAGTATGTTTAAGATAATTTGTTACTACAGCATCTACTGTAAAAACTAAACAATATACTACTAATTTTTAATATTAGTAAGATTAGTGATTCACCAGACACATGTCTCATTTCATTACTGATTTATATTTAATCATTGTTTGTAAGTCAAACTTTCATGCAATACTTTTTGCTCGATTATACTGCATTATAAAAGACAGATATTACAACATTTGGTAAAATGATTCGTGCAATGTAAAAGTTATACATATTCATTGAAATATGCATATGTTGATAAAGATAGCAATTTAGCAGTTTTTTTTACTGAAAATGGTAGTGGAAGTTTATAATTACTATATTAAATGTTTTAATTAAAGTATGTTTAAGAATACTTGTTACTACATCTACTGTGAAAACTAAACAAAATACTACTAATAAGATTCACCAGACACATGTATCATTTCATTACTGAATTATATTTAATCGTTGTCTGTAAGTCAAACCAGCATGCAATATGTTTTGCTTGATTGTACTACAGTTCCATTTGTAAAAGACACATATAACTACATTTGGTAAAATAATTCATGCAATGTAAAAGTTATACATATGCATATTTCAGTTGATAAAGATAGCAATTTAGCAGTTATTTTTACTGAAAATGGTCGTGCAAGTTTATAATTACCATATTAAATGTTTTAATTAAAGTATGTTTAAGAATACTTGTTACTACGGCCTCTACTGTAAAAACTAAACAATATACTACTAATTTTTAATATTAATAAGATTCACCAGACACATGTATCATTTCATTACTGAATTATATTTAATCTTTGTTTGTAAGTCAAACTATCATGCAATATTTTTTGCTCAATTATATTGCAGTATAAAAGACAGATATTACTACATTAATTACAACATTTGGTAAAATGATTCGTGCAATGTAAAAGTTATACATATGCATTGAAATATGCATATGTTGATAAAGATAGCAATTTAGCAGTTTTTTTTTGTCGTGGAAGTTTATAATTACTATATTAAATGTTTTACTTAAAGTATGTTTAAGAATACTTGTTACTACAACATCTAATATTAAAACTATACAACATACATCACATCTCATAGCACATATCAAACAACCAACTATCAAAATATGTCCAGAAAGTTTGCCATTTTCTTGTAAAACATTCCATCTGTCCCCATTTACACCAAACACACCCAATGTCTAGTTTTTAAGTATAAGAATCAGCATATTTTAATTATTCTTTAATTTTTCATTTGGTTTTTGTCTGATTCACTGTTATGTCAATTAGTTATTGACTTTAATAAAATATGTAATTTTAACATAGATATAAATATTAAAAACTATTTTGAATTCATCATTTAAGATGTATTAGGTTGGAAACTAAGTTTTTGTTAGAAGAATGTAATGTATTGTTCATTTTGATCAAGACTTTTCGTCATCTTTAAAGCAGCATCATCATCCCACTTTTAAAAAACTTTTGGCTTTTATCAGCAAAAAATTGAATCAGGTACAATTTGATCCCATCATCATTATTGAATTGATTACTATTTGAGGAGTTTTATAAAGATCTAAACAAAAAGTAATCAGAAAGTGCAAGGTCAGGATTATATAGTGAATGTGGTGAAACATCCCAATGAAACTCTAATAACTTTTGCCAAGTGGCCAAAGACATGCCAAAGATCATTTATCCAATTCAGACCATTTTTTTCAACTACATTGTTTAATTTTGTTAGTCGTTCAATGTAGACATCAGAATTGATCATTTCGTTGGTAATAATAGTTCGAAGTAGATAATTCCTTTTTAATCAACTTCTCCTGGTCAACCAGAGCATCTTCACCTTTGAGTGAAAAATTTTGAAACTTGGCAAACTTCTATTATTGGCACTTTCATTTTTTTTAAGTCTTTGTCAACATAAACATCTCATAATTTTTTGTGAGCTTAGGATAACTTGGTGCCTTTGCAAATCTAAATTTGCAATAGAAAAGCAAAATATGACAACAAAAATAGATTTGATTTTCCAACTTTCAATGAACACCAAACGAAAACTACACACAAAAATGTCTTTTTTAATGATGGACATCTAAGTTGCCTGCTATGCATTACCAAGAGATATTTTACATTTGGAATACTTCTGCAAACCAAAAAATTCAATTGATACCACTTAAGCTGAAAACCACACTTACTTAGTTTCCAACCCATTAGTTATTTTACATATTGATCATCTATTATTATTAACAATGAGATAAATTACAATTGCAGTTCTGAATTGCCATGATAGAAACATTTTATATTTTACATCTTCTGATATATATCCTTTACATTGCAGACGGAACAAATTAGGAGAGCAAACAGGCTGTTTGCATCAGATAGCTTATTTCTTCGAGAATATCTTTTAATTCCAATTACAAAAGAATCGCCCTACTATGACCCGAATAATGAGAATATAATTGAAAACCGAATTACACATAGAGCATCAGTAGCCACAATGCAAAGCATACCAGATAGTAATGTTGTAACACCAACAACACCAGAAGATCAGACTTGTATAGATAATTTCTTAGATAAAGTTGATACTGCTATAGCGATGACAAAGAAATATGTTAAACAACATCAGGATTCTATAGAGTGAGTAAATTAATAAATTATAATATGTCAAGTTGTATAAAAGTAGAAACTAATTAGTTCCAAATATATTTGTAAAACTATGATTTTTGTGTTTCTTTAGTGTAACTGATTTTCCATCAAATGGAGGTGCTAGTTTTCTAAGGAATAGTCATTCTAATTACGGATTAAGACATCAGGGTACTTCCTCATCATCAGGGAGCACCCATGAATTAGCCTCAGGTTTACCACACACCCAAATTGTAATGACGCAAGGTAGGAAAGTTAGAACATCTCTTCAAAGACTTCAGCAACAACAAGATGAAATGTTTGAGTTGTAGCAGTTAATGTGATATTAAAAATTATGGTAGTGGTTTTTGAGATAGTTTAAACCAAATACATGAAATATTAAATATTGATTCTGTATAAAGTAATATACATATGATTATTGGTATGTTAAACATTTAAATATATTTATATACACAAAAACTCTTAAAAAGATACGTAGTTTTTGCACTTCTAGTTTTGTAGTTATATATTTTGATTTTGAAATTTAAATATTTTATGAAATAATTTAAATTATATATGTATTAATATATATTTATAAATGACGGCAAATTATATATCAACAAGAATCTTGAGGATTTTGAAATGCTTTTATTAAATTTAAAATATCTGAAAATGCATGTAATTACAACTTTCATTCTTTTTCAAATTGTGTTCTTACTTTGGAAAAGAAGCGAACTTCACTTCATACTCAATTTTGAAATAAAATATAATTCACACTGATCAACATTCACAAATTGATCCAATTTCACATAGTGCTTATAAAACATATTTTCATTTTGCTTTTACTTATATATTTTGAAAAGAATAAAAAAGCAATGATAGAAAATATCTAAGTTTGATTAAAATGATGCCAAGTATTATTTCACTGAATACTTGAACTTCTAGTTTTAAATCAAACATAAATCCACATATAAATAAAATGTGATACAGGCTTGTAAAATAAATGCTTAATATTATATAATTCTTACTCACCAATTGCGCTGTTAGATATATTTCAGACATCATTGTAAAATATTATATCATGAACTAGTTTTTCATCAAAACAATAAATAAATTTTTGTATAAAACTATACTCACTTTTTTTATTTTTATATATAATAATATAATCAAAACTCTCAAACACACTAAAATCAATGTCAACATAAATACAATTACAACACTATTTTCAAACTAAATAAATGGCATACCTAACAATTTGATAGATGGTTTATACTGTTATGATTGTAAGTTTTAATTTTTTCACATTGGTAACAGAATACAAATTATATTAACAAATCTCTTATTCTCAAACAGTTTTTTTTTTACTGAAGTATACCATATATACGCCACTTCAATTATTTTTTAATAGTTAATACTTTAAAATAATTTAATATATGTGAGACCCCTATACAAAAATGTGCCCAAAGTTTATTGGAAGAATATTAATGAAGCAAAAAAAAAAAACGATTTTATTTCTTGCTTTATATAACAATCTTGATGGTGTTTTACAGCAAGAACTTTAAAAAATACTGACTAGTTTTATAATTTTGTATGTCCCAAACTGTTTTGAAACCATACCTTGAATCAAATTTGTTCTTTAAATTTGACCATGACTTCCAGATGAAATATATAATGTTTACAAGACTACAAGTTTTGTGTAAACTATTAATAAATTAGAAATTATAAATTATAAACTGGCAATTTCAACAATAATTATTACTCCAAAATCTTTACATTTTGATGAATATATATACACTGCAGTGCTCCAGATAAAGTTAATACTGCTGTGATAATAGTCTAGAGACAATTTTACTCAATTTTTGTTAAGATTCTAAACTGTTTTAAATTTGACTTAGAATTGTTTAGTAGTTTATTATTTTGATGTGCGTGTATTTATAATATATTTTTAACCAAACACATTATAAACATTAGCCAAGAAGTGACCCATTTTAATTTGTTTTAAAATTTTTGAAATCATGAATATTGATGGAACTTTAATTTGATAGAAAAACTAAAAGTTAGTTTTACTACATATTCTGCTACTTAAATTCTGTTCAAAATATTTATTTCAGCCTTTTATTTCAGCTTTCATAGTCTCAACTCTTGGATTTTGTAAAGTTCCAATTCTACTTCTATTGTTTTTGTTAAAAATTGCAAAAAAGGATGTTTATATTAATATTCAAGGTATAAGAGTAAAAATTTAAATACAATAAAACTTTTATTAACAATAATATGAACATTAGTCTTCTGAGTAGATGTGAATAATAACATTTTCTTACACTCAAATCATACCAAAATTTTATAAAATAAAAACTTCATAAAGTATCATATTTCAAATTCAAAGATTCCTAGTAATATGATAACATAACATTTATGATAATATATACTATGATATAACTTAAAACTTAATAGAGAAAAATTAGTCATTTTTTTTACTTTGGCGACTATCGTTTTAGTTTAGTAACTAATATCACAGTTATAATAATACCAATAAGTAAAGCTATAGCTATGAGAATGAGTAATTTCTTACGATTTTTGTTTTGTAGCTGTGCTGCTTTACGTAACTCTGAGTTTCCAGCTTCTACATCAATTGCTGCATTTTCTATAGATCCCTCAATGGTATCTAAAATAAATTACAAACATAAAAATTGTTCATATTACTCATACCATAACTTAAAAAAATTTTTAATTGCATATATGTAAATAATTAATCATCTTGAATAAATTTTGTAATATCAAAATGATTATATTAATCTAGAGTAAACAGAAATAATATAATGAAGAGTGAGACATAATTAAAAATGTCAAAGGTCATACAGATAAATACAAAAGAAAACAATGTCATAGTAAGCATAATTATAACACATTCATTTAAACAATATAATTAATTTTAAAAATTTGTGTGCTATAGTTTTGAAATACACAAATTTTACATAAATAGATTAATTGAATAAATAATTGTTTTTAAGCCTATACAAACCTATAGCTTCCCCTTGAGTGTGAACAAGAGCGCTTAATTCTCTCATGATCTGATTTACATCCAGAACATCTGCTTCAATTTGTTTAACTCTGGCTTCCCGTTCAAGCAACATGTCTCTTTCAAATTCCTGTTCATTTTGAATTTGTCTTTGAGCTTGTAATAATCTAGCTTGGTCATCAATATCATTTTGAATAGTTTCTTCAGCACTTGAAACAGACTGGTTTGGAAATTTCAAATGCTGTTTCATTTTCTCTGCAATTTTCTAAAAAAAACCAAATATTTCATAATTTTTGTCTCCAAAAAAATAAAAGATCATTTTTTAATATCTTTTTATTTTGATTGAAATGTTTTTTTAGTAGAAATTTCAAACAAAGAAAACAAAAACTGCAGCAAACCATTAGAAACCAGTAGTCAAAATGCAGTAACAAAAATGATGTAAAAAACAATTGTGCTAAATATAAATCTTCTAAAATTAGTGTTTTATCAACAATAAAATACAATATCTATATAATTCAAACAAATAGTTCATTAAATTAAATTACAAACAAATTTACTTGAAACTTATGAAAGTTGTTCATTTCATGTGATGCTGTTTCTACTTCAGCATATTTATATAAAGTAATATATTTTCATTTAATTAATATAAAAAAATGATTTTATGCAATTTAAAGAACACAAAATCTTGTACAAAATTCTTTTTTATTATTTTGAACACAACTGTAATCTAGATATTTCTAGATATTTAGAAATGTAAAAGAAGTAATAATTTGTTATGTCAATTATTAAATAAATCTCAATAAAGAGAAATTTTATTACCTTCTGCATCAGAGAGTACCTTTCCACAGCCTCTCTTAAGTCTGATGTAAGTCTTTCTGCTTGTAACTTTTGTTGTTTGTTTCCTCGTCTCACAACTTGGGTTAGCCTTTGAAGATCTCTACTTGTAGCTGATATTAGCTGGTTCGCACTTAATTGTGTCGTATGACTGGAAATAATATATTGCATTAGTAACCATTTTGGTATTGGCAATAATAAATAATCAGAACCATATTTATAAACTAATATGACATATTAGACTAAAGTTATAGCACAAGCATAATTGTTTTTCAGTCTTTTACTATTTTATCATAGATGATGTAATGGTCTAACTTTCAATAGAACTATTGAAAGTTATACCATTACATATGAAAATTAAACTATTCAATTATAAAAATAATACAATAATTATGTTGAAGCAGTTACATTTTAACTATTGATACTAATGCTACATTAATATCTTAATCAACATAGTTAACTTCATATTGCTAGAAAATATCTAATTAAATATATATAAACTCACATCTTCTCTCTTAAACTTTGGTTGTCTTTTCGAGTGCCAATATTATTCAAAGCTTTCTCTAACGTCCGCCAGCTGGAGTTAACAGTATAAATATTTGTAATTATATTTTCACTTAAATTATAAAGCTCTGTAGGGCTAAAACCCGCAAAGCCGACATCCGTGTTGGAAGGCATTGCTTCAATAGATGAAGATACTTCTGAGTTATTGACAGAGCCGTAAGAACGGTGAGTTCCTGGATTGTTTCCTCTTAACATGCTAAATTTAATCTGAAAAAATAGTTGTACCATAAAGTATAAAAGAAGTAGAATGAAGCAGTGCTTATTGATCTTATTTTTTACTGTGTATCTCTAATAAAAGTTCACAGTTTATTAAGGTATTAATTATAAATTCTACAAACAATTTTAAGCTTAGGCAAATATTGCATGCAAATTGGTCAAATTCTCTGATCAATAAAATTTTTTTACTGATTGAATTTGAGTTGTTAATTGATAAATATCAAAGTGTGAAAGAAATCAATAATCAAAAAATATGATTTGTTACTACTCAAATCACTTCATAACTTTGATAATAAATGATATTTTATTGCGGATGTATTAATGTTACAAATAAATAACTATTAATATAAATTGTACATACCTTAAGATATTACTATAATAATACTGTTGTAGAATAATAATTACAAAGGCCAATAACCGTAATTATATGACGTGTATTTTAATTTTAATAAAAAAAAATCGTGCACTTAGATTTACAACGTCATGTTTGGATGCTTATACTTGACTAATTATATATCTGATTAAAGAGAATTAATCAGCGTTGATTAACCGAATATTAATCTCGCAGAAATAAGTTTCAGAAATAAAATCATATAACGAATTAAATGCAGCGAATAGAACAAAGAATGAGTAACGGGTGACACTATCTTTTGACGTTTGTGATGACATTGGCTGTTGAGCTGTTGGTAGGGGTAGAAAACGGACAGTTGTGTTGCCATATTGCAAACAAATACCAACATGAAAAATGTTGCCATATTGCAAAGAAATACCAACATGAAAAATGTAATATGAATGTTAATTATGAAAAATTGAATTTTTGAAAAATTTGTTTAGTTACTTTGATATTTTTTGAATATCTTTATCTTTTTTTTACAAAGCAATCGCGCTGCGTAGTTGTTTTAGAGACGAAATATCAAAGTCTCACGAACAAACATTGGTATGAAACCCACAGAAATATAAACAAAATTTGGCTTATTAAAATTTTTTTTATTATTAAAATTTTGCCCACTAAATGGAATTTTTTTTAACTTCCCGCAGGGTAATTTATAGCAATGAGCCGAAAATCGAAAATGAAAACGTTTGCATATCTTTAAGTTTCAGGGTTTCGGAACATTTTGGTATACTTCAGAAAAAATGGATGTGTGTGTGAGTGTTTTTTTGTATGTCCGCATATTTTTGTCCACGTTTTCGGGCGTACGGATTAACCGATTCGGATGGTTAAAAAAAATCGATTTTTATTAATAGGGAGATGTGCTGATTAGTTTTTGGCAAAGGCAGGTCCAGCCGTTACGGAGATACGCAGCATACAGTGCAGAAAATAGAAATCGAGTTTGTGAGAGAACGGAATATCTGATTTCAATGATCCAAAAAGCTTTCAGTTTGTAATGATCTCGAGATTAGTTTTTGGCAAAAGCAGGTCTAGCCATTTCGAAGATTTAGAGCTAAATGTATGTATAAAGAATGGCAGTTTTTGAAAGAACTAAGCATGTGATTTGAATGATTCAAAAAACTTTTTGCTTGTGTTGTCAAAACAATTGCTTTTGGAAAAAAATATTTTGTTTTTTTTCGGTTTTTTTGTATATCGAAAATAATTCAGATTTGAATTTTAAGTCTAGCTGAAGTTCTAAATCTCACTTATACATTTTAAATAAATGATTGTAACTTTGTAATTTATATAATTCTTATAAATATCAGAAAATGTTACAGTATTTATAATAAAGTATTTATTTATTATAAATACTGACACAGTATACTTAATAATCAATTTCTCTAACATTTCATTACGGTGCAGGAAGTTCCAGCAATTTGCCTTAAGATTTTTTTTATTGAATCTCCAAAACCTGTCTTTCCAAAAATTTGGTAAGTTCTCCGTTTTGCTAATACAAATTAAATAGTTTTTGAGTCATTCAAATCGAACGGTCCGTTCTTTCAAAAATTGAATTACCATTTTTGGACCTTTTTGCCCTGCGAATTTGCCAAAAACTAATGAGGCATTCGGTTGAGCAGTGCTTTCAAAATTTTCGACAAAAATATGTATCCGCACCAAACACACACATAAATCCTTATTGTACTTACTTTGTAGTCTGATAATATCAATTGAGTATTTATGAAATGAAATAGTGGAAAAAATTAAGAGAGACGCAACTAATTTTTTTTTATTAGAAGGGGCGGTGCGAAAAAGGTTGGTAGCCTCTGTCTTATAGTGTTGTCATAATAGCGACATTGTAATAAGGCGTTCGTGTTTTCAAAAATCAATCTCTCAAATAACGAATATAATTTTGAATTCTGTAAAAATATTACCCTTTATTTAATTATTTCTAATCGATTTTAATTTTTTTATTGTAATTTATATATATATGTTAATAATAATTAAGATCATAATAAATCATCTACAGCAGTAATTAAATTATTATTATTTTTTTTCAATATCATTTAAGTTTTCGCGACGCCATACTTTATTTAAAATATAAATATAGCACACCATGACGCATTAGTTCAGAACACAAATTGATGACTTCAATAAGAAAACTGTGTCGACTGTAAGGTTGGAAAACTTATAAAATGATTTTAAAACATAAATTAGCGTTATGTTCATCAGTTCTGTTAATAATTTTAGTGAATCTTAACGTTATTGCTGCGCAGAAAGGTAGTTTTGATAAGAAACACAATGATTTATTTTAAGTTTTGATTGAACTCATAATCAGTAATCAACACATGCATGGATATTAATTATTACGTATGCAAACTCTCACATATACAGTAAACTACTAAGAATGTATAATACCTACATATATATATATATATATATATATATATATATATATACGTGTATGTATATGTATATATACAAGATTATATATAAATATATAACATATATGTAACACAGGCAAGCAGAGTCCAATTCTAGCTTATTAAAAATAGCTTGATTTTGCTTCTTTTTGTATGTGCGTATTAATACATGCGGAAACTGCAGGCACGATTCGTTGTAAGTATAAAATTTATTATAATCCTTAACTTTTATCATTTATTTTAATTAATTTCAATTAACTATTATACAAACTTATGTAAAGTGATTATCCGCTTAAAACGCGCGGGTTTTACGTTATAAGTAGAGCGTAAAGCAAAAAAGCGCTAAGCGGGGCTACCCCAACATGAAAGTATAATAGGATTAGGGATTGGTTGATCGAAAATTGTGCATTTTTAATAAAAATAGCGCCAAATATTTATTTTATGCTTATATAAAAATAATATAAACTAAGATACATAGAATACGGCGGAGCACAAAGTTCCAAAAGTTGACTTTGAGCAATTATTTTGTGAAAACCAAACCAATTAATTTATATCACAACAAATAACACACATTAAACAAACATGACTAAGTGTTCATTAAAACTCTCAGTTAATTCATCATTGTTAAAATATATTTTTTAGTTACTTTTTAAAAAATTGTCACCTGGTTAAAAAAATTCATCATTTTATTTTATTTTTTTTTAAAAAAAGTTTTATAGATTGATAACTACATTATGCAATAATTGCGATGCTCTTGATTTATTAGGTTAAATGACAAAAATAAAAATCATAATTGCATTTTTATTACAACTCTTACCACTTCATAAAACTTATTTTAGTAGTATTGATTTGATCTGATCAGATCTGATCAATTTATTATCATAATTATAATCAAACTCATTATTTCTGGAAATACAATAATTACAAATCGAGATAAATACACCTTCTATTTGAAATACATATTTTTAGGGCACATTTTTTATAAAGAACGCACTGATGGATACAATTTTCACTACATGAAACTTTGTCAGGAGAATTTATTATCAGAGTTAGAATAAATATTAATTTTATTTTTTTTATGTATTATTGCTTTTTAACTTCCCGTAGGGTAAGTTATAGTAATAGGCCGAAAATCAAAATTGAAAATTTTTGCATATCTTTACGATTCAGAGGTTTCTGAACATTTTGACATACTTCAGAGAAAATGGATATTATGTGTATATGTGCGTTTTTTGTATAGCGAAGAAAATGCCTTTATGCATCCCAGGCTGGTGTTTTAACTGGGTATGTCGGACTTAATATTACCGACTAAAACCTCCGCTTTGGCCTTGCCTCTGGTCTCCATGGAAACCGCCGTTCAGCATTACTTTGTGGGGGAAGGATTCAGAATGTTAAAATTCTTATCTTGATTTTATACTTAGCTTGTAATTGTGCGAAGTCCCATTTGCCCTTTCTCTTTCCATAGATCGCAGGTCAATTAGCACATCTCTCGCAAATCTGTCTATGGCGTTCCAAGCAGCTTCAGTTGTCAATATCGCTTCAACAACAGTATCTGAAGTAATTCTTCGCCTCATCGTCCCGTAGAGCACTAAATCGCGGGAACATGAAGAACACGTGCTCAGCATCCTCGATTTCGCCCTAACAATATGAGCAATCCGGCGAGCTATCGTGCTTGAAGCGGTGTAGGTAGGCTCGAAAACAGCCGTGCCCAGATAGCAATTGCGTAGTATAATAATTATTATTAGTGCAATTTAGTGCTCTACGGGACGATGAGGCAAAGAATTACTTCAGATACTGTTGTTGAAGCGATATTGACAAGTCTGGCTCAATCGCAAGCATAGGAAGTAAATTAATTTACTTTCCTATGCTTGCGATTGAGCCAGACTTTGACATTTGGAATGAGACGATGCGTCCATCTGCCCTTCAATGCGACATCCGAGTAGTTGCTGCCATCGGTCAATGCTATTCTGCCGTTCTTCTATTTCTCAACTTTTCAGGACTCAGATGTTGATGTCTTCGATGATAAATGGCCGTCTTTCCTCTGCTAAGACTAAGAGAGGCAGAGTTCCGAAATGACGCACAGTGCTTCCTCCGATATTGTGCAAAATGCGCAAGCAATCCTTAAAGCACTCAGCGTTATATAGGTCCTGCCATTCTCTTCGATTTTTTGAGTTTTGTATATGTGTGTGTGTGTGTTCGTATTCAGTTAGATCATTCAGCTTGCGTTTCCCATTTTTCACCTTTTTGGCAAGAAGACATCAAACGCAACTTGCGTTTTTTCTGGGTTCTTTTACAAGTTGTTGATGATTGGACAATAAGTATCCACAACACCTCATCTTACATTTCAACTTATGTCAAAATCTTTATAATTCAAAAAAATGCTCTATATTTTCTATCATTGGTCAAAGATCCATTTACAATACCATTGAAAGTTCTTTTCACTCTTCTCAAAATAATATTGTTGTTTTCTTCATTCTCATTTAATTTCTTCAGATCATCATTAGAAGAACTAGCCATGGACTAGCTGTGTTTCTTGAACTATTTCTGCAACAAATTCCAATTTATCTAATCCAATGGGATTGTTTCGCTAATTTCACTATTTCTTCCAAAATTTCAACCATTATACACTGGGCCGAATTAAAAACGTTTAACAAGTTAGTTATGCGGGGTATTACTTGATTGCTACATTGAAAAAATTTAAAGTAATAACTAAAATAACTTATAATTTGTAAATCATAGAAATATATTTAAAATGACAATAACTCTGTTATTTAATCTATAACTTTTGCATAACATAACACCATATTATAAATAGCAGAGATAGAAGTATTGCCTTTATGAGGCAAATGATGATTTCTTAGGAACGCAGTGCGAGGAGGATACTGATTGCAATAACCCTTTACAGTGGTGCAGTTTGGAAATTGCCGTTGCAAAGCCGGTCTGATACAACACGAAGGATTCTGTTTAATGGTTAGTCTGCTTAAAGTACTGAGTAGTATTGTTTTTCCGATTCTAATAATAAATTGACTTTTTATATCAGTCATATGCTATAAGCTAGGTTTCAATAATAATTGTTGTTTGTCCAAAATCACCATTGTTGTAAACGTTTCTACTCCTTTTGTTTTGTAACAATTTTATATGGGTGTTGGATATTTTTTTATACAAGCAGGAAACAAAATGAGCTAAAAGTACCAAACAAATTTCCAAAACTTTATGGTTCTTTTGTTTGTATAGACAAGTCAGTTTTTAAATTTAGAAAATATAAATATATATTACTAAAATTTGTTGTAATAGCAACTTTCCATATTTTTGAAATTGACAATTCAAAAACAATGAGAAGTAAAGTCTGCGCCTTGTCCTTAAGAATCAAACATTTTGATATCATTCAAATTAATCCATCTCTTTTCTAGCGTTTCTTAAAGATATACATACATACATACACACACAAACACACAAAGATATATAGAAATAGATGTTGGCATATGTATTATGAAAGTCTAATAATCGGACATAGCATCAATAAAAAAAAACAAATTTTTTTTAAGAATTTATTTTATATCCATGGAACAAAAATGGTATCAAAAAGTTCGAAGTTTGCTATAATCCGGTATTATTTGGTAAATCATCCTCGAAAGAAAGTATATTAAATAAAAAAAAGAATTTTGTCTTAAAATGTGTTTTTTATTTTATTATATTTACGCTTGTGTAATTATAAATAAAATATTATTAGGACGAATCCCGGTCAATCGCACGCCAAAAATGGAAGACAACGATAACATGAATCTCTCCTTTCGATCTTTCGGGTTTCTCAGGTTTACCCCTGAACGGTTTCACGTACTCTTGAACTCTCTCTTCAAAGTTCTTTTCAACTTTCCCTCACGGTACTTGTTCGATCGGTCTCGTGGTCATATTTAGCCTTAGATGGAGTTTACCACCCACTTAGAGCTGCACTCTCAAGCAACTCGACTCTGAGGAGAGATCCTCTCGATACGCGCAACGGTCGCTACGGGCCTGGCACCCTCTATGGGTAAATGGGCCCATTCAAGATGGACTTGAACTCGCCGCAACGCACCGAGATAATCGGATCCTCCCTAACACTACATTTCCCAGCGTCCGTCTCCGGCCGCGGGATTTAGTGCTGGGCTCTTCCCTGTTCGCTCGCCGCTACTAAGGGAATCCTAGTTAGTTTCTTTCCACCGCTTAGTAGTAATATGCTTAAATTCAGCGGGTAATCTCATCTGCTCTGAGGTCGTATTATGATTATGATGTGCTCGCAAACGTTAGTAAGCAAGCGCACACAAAATCGACGAGGAACCTTTGAATCGTCCAAATTTGCCGGAACGAAACCGCATTTCGAAGAGTTCGGGTTTCCGGTTATCGGGAGGGTCGCAAGAATATAAAATCTCTAGGACACACAACCCGCCGTAATCCCACAGAACGTCAACGAACGGTAATGTCCGATGTTGCAAAATGGACTGGCTCACACGTTGAGTGAATTATTTAAGAGCACGCATTTACGCGAAACTCCATCATTCGCCGGCAAGCCGTTTAAAAGCAAGCGGCAGTCTGGTAATGTTATACGACCTCAGCCAGAGTGGTCCGGGAACAGTATCCGAGGACCGCAATGTGCGTTCGAAATGTCAATGTTCATGTATCCTGCAGTTCACATGTCGACGCGCAATTAGCTGCGTTCTTCATCGACCCACGAGCCAAGTGATCCACCGTTCAGGGGTGATTTTATATATTTATACATGTTTCAATCGTGATTCCCTCGAAATCGTTTAAGATAACTCGGGCGATTCTGAAACTAGTTGTTTTTATGGTACAATTAGTACACCGTAAAGCTTTCGCTTTCGGTCCGAGATACGAGACCTCGTTTCAAAATTGAAATATGAATATTTCATTGTGTGGTGAGATTGAAAAATCTGCTTTCGCTGATCTTTCATTTTCTTAAAACAACGCAATGAAGCGAATGTTCAAATTCGCACAAATTTGAATAAATGTGCAGAGTATATAGAATACTAACGCAAGCGTTTACTACAATCGACTTTGAAACACTAGACTTTCATCTAGCGCCCAAAGAATTGATTGAGCTATGCGTTTAAAGTATAATATTCAAAAAGAACGCCCGTTTTCACAACGAACTTCGTCATTCGCTCAGGCATCTGGCGATACCGAGCAGATATACATGGCAGTGCTCTCACACAATGCATAAGAGCG
>NW_020539725.1:9057452-9079037 GCF_003426905.1 Ctenocephalides felis | reverse complement strand
TCACACATAAATAAATATAATGTAGTCAAATTATTTCTATGGTAAGATAAAAAAACTGCTTCAATTATTAGTAATATAAGACAAATATTTTAGTTACAAGAATTGTTCAAACATAATACTCACCTTTTTGTTTGAATTTTCAGTTGCCATCACAATTATCATCAGAAGCAAAGATTTAATTCAAAAGTTATTGAAAAAAAAAATCCTGTGAATAGGATAACCCTACCTGAGATTATGGTCCATCCTTTTATGACAAAGTCTGTTTCTGCACACAAAGTATTTTCCAAACCATTGACAAAAGATCAGCGTAAGATTTTGCAACAACATCAAAATACTAATTCTTCTTCAAGTCAGGATAGTGGAATGCATACAATGAGCAGCAGTGATGGTACTCCACAAACAGATATGGGGATTCAACTAAATTTGGAAGTTGTCGGTAAGGACAATAGCACTTGCAGCTTTATTCAATAGTGAATACATTTATTAAATGGTTCTATTTTTTATGAATACATTTCAACATTTAAAGTTGAACAGAAATCTATACCAACAATAAAATTACCTCTATTTTAATGATGATTTCTTGATTTTTTAGTTAAAAGTTTATTGGGTTTTCAAGGCTTATATAATATTTATCAAATCAAGAACTATATTCAAAATAAAATTTCAAAAGAATATATAATATATAATCTTTATTTGATTTTTAGGTCTCAATCAGAAGAATGTTTAACAATGTCTGAAGCAAAATCAAATATGCTATATCAATCTAATTGCAAGAATGATATTCTGTAGGTTCTTGTTATGGATCATTAAACAATAATTTTTCATTAAATCGACAAAGCAATTCCTTACACCGAGAATTCATGAAAAATAGCCAACAATCAAATAATAATATGGGATTAGATAGATATGGTTTGGATGCACCAAAACAAACATCTGTACCAGGAAACAAAGTTAAAACGACTCACTCAATTCATCAGAGATATTGCGATTGTGATGACCCAATTTGCAAAACCAGAAGACAAATTTACAATAAACCAGATACAAATGAAGCCAGAGAAGTATTTACTAGACAAAATCCTAGTACTGGTATGAATAAATATGACTTTTGCACTAATAAAAAACAAATTGATCCTGGTGGAATTGCGGCTCTTGGAAAGAAGTATACTCAAAATGCTATTGTTAGTGAAAGAAAGATAAATATTGGGAATGAAGTAAATTACTTTGGAGAGAACATAAATATTGACAGTTGTATGCAAGGTAATTATTATTTGACAAAATCTACTTATTATTGAATTAATATCATCATATATGTTTTCAATAACTAACAGTTCACAAAATGATTATGGAACTCTGTAGAATTATTTTGATTTTCATCTACAGTACTTCCTGACATTATTAATGTTTATTATCTGTTCATAATAAACTATTAAATTCTCTATACTTATTAGCTTAATGTTATGAGTCTCTAGGATCATAATAAATTACAGTGAAAAATCATTTAACTACCATTTCTAAATGGTAAATTTCTAAAAATAAATAAATAACAATAAAATTGTAAAACCAAAGTTCCAATGCACAGAACTTTTTTTTTTATTTGATTTAATTAATTTGTTTTATCATAATCTAAGGTTTTTTTTAATTATTTTAATTTAGTGAAGATATAAAAGTAATTTTAAATTTTTTTCAAATTTTATGTAAAATTTTGCATTCGTCAGTATTATTTCATTTGTTTGATTACTTCACAAAAAACATCTAAAAATTTGTTGTCAAAAATTACTTTGGTAAAATTTTTAGTTATAATACAAATTTTTATTATTCAGAGACGCCAAGAATTCCTCAAAACAGATTTCGAGCTAAGGATGCTAAACCGAATTGTTTAGAAGGCAAAATGCAGCATTATAAGCAACATAAACACTCTAGTGAGCAAGCAATTGCTTATAATAATGCACAGCCTGTTCGTGGTGAGTGTAAAATATATTTGAAACTAGTTGTAAGTAGCATTTTGCTATTAAGAGAAGTTGCATGAACCTTTCAATATGCTTAATAAAATTTGATTAATTTGGAGATCAATGATGGGAGAAACTATTGCGGATTATTCAATTTTGAACCATTTTTTCTTATTAAAAATTATTGAAAAATTAACACATATCTTATTCATGGAGTTTTTTTCTAAAATACCAGGGTCGGTTAATCCAAATTTTAATCAATTTTTATAATTAATTCCCTTTTTTCTATAGGGTCAGTATAATATTTTAGTATGTTCATTAAAGTCAGTCTATCGTTTCATTAAATTCGCCGAAAAAAAAATTTAAAATCAATTACAAGGAAGCGACTTTAACGATTTTTTTCAAAAACTAATCAGCACGATCTAAAAATGATATCTTTCAAATAAT
Organism: Ctenocephalides felis; assembly: GCF_003426905.1. NCBI lineage: Eukaryota > Metazoa > Arthropoda > Insecta > Siphonaptera > Pulicidae > Ctenocephalides > Ctenocephalides felis. The sequence continues at coordinate 9,076,644 of NW_020539725.1, read as the reverse complement.
TTTTGATATTTCAAAATCGGTTCAGAATTTTTGGCTAAAACGTGGACGATATAATTTGCTATTAAAAAACGGCAAGGCCGATCGTCGCGGAAATATAACCAACGTGTGTCCATACTGCGTTTTATCGAATTTATTGGCTTATAAATTTTGTGTAGTCGGTAAAGCTGTTTTTGAGAAAACGTCGATGAAAGTTTTAGTTTTGGATTACATACTCAGGCACAAATACTTTGCCTCATTTTGGTTTCAAACTTTTCAGAATGACTTGAAATGTCGAAAAAAAAACTTAGCAAATCGGATTTTCTTGCGAAAACAAACTTCTACTTCGGGAAGTTAATTATTATGAGTTATTGCAATTTGTAAACATTTTTGGTATTTGTAAATATTATAAAAATGCATATTTAAGGATTAATAATTAAAATTTATATCTTTTGTAATTTATGTTAATGAATCCTTCAAATTTTATTTAGAATTATTATTTTATTACAGGTTACGAATCTGAACAACATATGTTAAATGTTGACTGTAACAGTATCGGTACTGTTCCATCAAGCACCACCCAAGGCTATGAATCTCAACAAGACCAACACAACTTCAATAGAGATTGTGGTATGACTCCTGGTGCTACAAGTTCCAATGAAAATTTTTCTGAAGGTAAATTATATTATTATATTACTTATTTTTTCGTATAATGTATGTTGTGCCTGAAAGAATTATTTCTATAGATTTATGTACTTGCTTCTGTAAAAATTAATATGTGAGGTTGATTCTTATTGATACTCGATACAACAGATTGACTTATTATATTTAACAATTACTTTGACCCTATTGTAAATGTTTCTACACTTTATTTTAAGTATTTAAGGGTGCTCTTCACTTGCGGACATCAAATGATATTTAAATATCTCGAATATATTAACATGTTAGTCACCTTTTTTTCATATGATCTATTTCTAAATGAACTGATAAACAGCATAACATATAGTGAATAGGCATCTAATTAATTAATAGCACCAATATCATTTACAAATACATTATAATGGCAATATATGTATGTACTTGATAAATTTGTTTGTTTGTTATTTATCGATTAGTTTTCTACAAATTTGATTTTTTTTACAGACGATTATCCATTTAATGAAAGAATTGGTGTGCCACCTCTAAATACAATACGATTGCAGGCGACAAGGCATAGAACAAAAAATGCCATACTTAGTATTACAACTACAGGTATCCTATTCTATAATTTTATTCATTATTATAATACCAAAATTATACATGTCTACAATCCGTGTTTTAGGAGAAGTTGTAATTGAATTCATTAAAAAAAGAGGTCGCGCTAAAGAGGAAAAAGTGACTGATGTTTGTAGGATTTCTGATGATGGGCTTCGAGTGGTTTTGTATCAACCTGATGAAGGAAGGTACGTTAAATATGAGTTTGATATTAATTTGGATGAAAAATAATTAAGATTGGCATTTGTTATTTGAATAAGTTAAAATTACTTTATAAAAACTTATTGCATATGATTTAATCAATATTTTTTAGAAGATTTTCAGTTGCTTAAGTAGGTGCTTTTATTGCTATAGAATAGAATCTATTTAAGTTGAGTCATAATACAAATTAAAACATTATTTATCTTAATATTTTTTTATTGTCAGTATAAATGTATTGAGATATTCACTTAAAACGGGTTATTCTTTAAAAAAGAGGGTTTAGTTACACTTTCTATTTCTCTGTTTAGTTGAGGTTTGTACTTATACTATTATGTTGGAATTTATAATGATTATTGTTATTATGTAGTTGTGGAAATTAAATTTCAAATTACTATTACTCAGTTGATCACCATCTCAAAGATAGTTTAAATGACTTTCTTTCAATTCAATGACTTATATTTGATTTCCATTCGATGAACTTGATAAACACCCACATTAGTTAGTTTTTTTGTAAGAATTATTGCCATAAACTTTTAGAAAACTAATGTTATTTTTGTAGCCATAATTCATTTCAAAATAAAACTTGAAATCCAGAATAATTGAGCTTAAAAACTGATTTTGCAAAATATATGTAGGAGACTTTGCAAAATGTGAAAGAATTAGCATTTACAATATTTTAATATTTTTCAATATAATTAAGTTGAAATATTTTAGAGGTGTACGTGTTTCTTCTGAGCCGCCGCCTTTGCCTTCTTCTGGTACTGATTCTTTGTTTGGTTATGAAACTCTACCTGATCAGCATTGTCGTAAATATCTTTATGCAGTTCGATTTATCAATCTTGTTAAGGCCAAAACACCAAAAGTCACATTTTATAGCAGATTGACCAAATTCCAATTAATGGAAACTGGAGCTGATTTTGAGGCATGCTTCTATGATGGTAAGAATTTATAGGCTGATTTTTTAAATTATTTAAATCTGAAATTATCATAATGTTTATTTTCTCTAATATTCTTATCATTTATAGGTAGTAAAATATCTAAAAATGCTGTAGAGGGTATCAAAATTACCATACCGGATCAATGCCCATATTTATGTCCTTATGACCAGATACCAAACTTATCTAATCCTGATATGAGAAACATGTGGGAACACTTTCTTGAAGTAAATAAATTTATGTTAATTTTCAATTTTTGCATATTTGTGTTAGTTGAATTTTTGAATATCTTGGCCATGAACCTAATTATTGTATAATCAATGGTTTCTTTTAATGGTGTAGATCATTTGGCTAATAATATTTATAAACAAAACTATAAAACAAATTGTGCTTTCTGATTATTATTCCTGGTTGTTCTAATTCAAAACAATGATATTTTATTCTTTCAATGTTTTTAGTGTATGACACAGTGTCAGCGTTTGGATTCTCTCTTATCATGGAATAATCCTTGTGGTCAAAATTTTCCAATAGTGGTAGGTAAACGACCACCAGCCAGTACTGATAAATTGGATGCAAATAAAGAAAATTTTCCACATTTGGAGCATAAGGATTTAACTGAATTTGTAAGTATGATTTATTAGTAAGATTATTATTATATCACTTCTTGTAGATTTTTACTTTAATATTCAGCAATATAAAAAAATAATGTTATATATAAATAAATATTCATTTTTTAAAATAAACTATTCCATAACTATTAATAAACAATAAACTATTAATAAACATACATACAATCAGCTTTTGGATGAGTATTTGTAAATGGAATGAGACTGATAAAATATTTTTCATGCGTTTGTGAACCGATTTTTCACCATTTTGTCAACGTTTTCTCAAAATCGGCTGAACGGATTTAAAAATTTGAACTCCATTCGATGTAACTCGATAAGGATTAGCTTTTTTATCAGTTTTGCGTGACGGTCGGTCATGCCGTTTCTTTAAAATCAGCTGAAAAGTGAAAAATTTATCGTCCGTTTTTATCACGCAATTATGAATTGATTTTAAAAATTGTTTGAAAATAGTGGTTAGGAATCATGCTGATTAGTTTTTGGTAAAGATCGGCCGGGCCGATTCCTTGTAATTAAATTTTTTGTCGATTTTTATGAAACATTTTTTGGCGATATAGAACATACTAAAATATTACTATTTCTCTAGAATTAGCAGAAAGGTGGGAAATATTTGGCCATGTTTTAGCCAAATTATGAACCGATTTTGGAAATATAAAATTGTGCTGATTAGTTTTCGATAAATATCGGTTAAAAAATTCGAAAATATTACAGTCCTATCAAAAATGGTTTAATTATAAAATTAATTAAAGGTTGGATTAAGAGGCCACGCTTTAGAAAATACTCTCTGTATGTATTAGGTATGTTCTATTTAGGTGTTAGGAGTTCGTTTTTCAATAATGTGTAATAAATAAAATTGATCTATATTGAATAATCTGCAATAGTTTCTTACATTATAATGCTTCACAGTAACTAGGTATACTTATAAATCACTCATATATTTATGTATTGATTTCTTATTAAGTTTATTATTTATTCATGTGGGAAATTTTATGCAACTTGCCTTGAGGCAAAATGCCACAAGTAGTTTGAATAAAATTTAATTTTTGCGTAATTTAATTAATTGGTGATGCAATTAATTATTGAATCTTTTAAATATATATATATATATATATATATATATATATATATCATTGTACATATTTTATATCTAATCCGTTATGTAGGAGTACATTCACTGTGTATTGTAGCAAATGAGAAAAACTAAATTATTACAGACAACGCCTCAGTTTGGTACGACATCATCCACAGTGAGTGCAACCCGTTCTGAGCCTCCAAGTAACTTTGCAATAACTGCCGGTATGTCCAATGTTCGCAATCAAGCTGCAAGAAGAGTACAACCAACTCACACATCTTCTCCTAGAAGCGTACAAGTACCTGGCATAGGCGTAGCAACACAAGTAAGGAATTTTTATATAATTAAATCAGTTAATTCATAATCTATTACCTTTTTCTTAGACTAAGTGAGTAGTAAACTGTTCTTACAATTGTTACTAATTTATTATACAATAAGTTTATGATAACACTTCTGAAAACAGAACTTTCTGTGGAAGTATTTTGATTAAGAATATTTTGTGGTTTTGAAATATTTAGTCATATGATACACAAAGAATTATTTAGGAACACAACAAAACATAAAATTTACAATGTTTTTAATCAATTCAGAGCATATAAATTTCTCTTGAATATTAGTTCATTATATGATCTTTCTTTATAAATATAAATGGCTAAGCACAAACAACTCTGACTCAATAAAAGACAATTATTTGTTTATAAAGAAACATGTTAAAATAATAATAATTCAGGATAAAAAAATAATATGTTATAAAAATTAGTTTATTATAACCAAATTTTTAATACTCAATTATCTGATTCTTATTTTAAACAGCTGCTTTCTGGCGAAGTTCAAGTTCAATACAATGATGGTGCTGTTTTAACAGTACCTCCAATATCTCCTGGTGCTGGTATTCATTATGCTGTTGGTGGGTATGCGGCACATTTTAGGCCAGAAGATGATCTACCACCTAAGTTGAGAGAAAGATTAGAAAAAATATCAACTGTTATTGAACATTTGAAAATGGCTCAACCTGCACAGCCGACACAAGCAACTAAACGAAGACCAGGCTTAAGAAATTGATTGCAATACTAATATATAGCTAATATAATTGGGGAGCTTATACTAAATGGTTTGATCTCGTACTATGTTACAAATTTGTTCAGGTTTGGATGCTTATGTATTATCAAATTTTATATTTTTTTTATCTCTGAACTGTTTTATTGAACAATTTTTAACTTGAGCATTTTGATGAATTTTATATATGGAAACATATGCAACAATTATATTATAAGTTTATGTAGAAAAATATACATTGAAAAGAAAATAAAATGTAATGAAGAAATATAATGAAAAGAGAATTTAATTTAGAAATATTAGATTTTGATTTGGAATGTATTTCATATGTTACTAAGTATTAATAATTAAACTTGTTGTTAAGTATATTGAACAATTATACATTGGCATGTTTTTAAAAGCACAAAATCAATTAACCTGTACTGCTCGCAATAATTCTGAAATCATAATAACGTATTATATATTCTAGTATTTGCAAGAAGAATAATTTCATGTTCGGACACAAGTGGATCTATAAAGCCGGCCCTCAAATTGCTTTTAGCATTTCTATATTTTGAAATAATAAATTACAAATGAATCTTGCATAGTGACACAAACTTGTGTTGATTCCTGCAGTTATTACAAAAATTATGCTCTACTTTTTTTAGCATATTGAGATGAAAATATAATTTTCAAATGGTTTCAATTTCAAATAAATATATTTTTTAATACTTAGTGCACAGTATTATACACACAAAAAATTATCTATAACAAAAACTCACTTAAAAATAAATATTTATTTCACATTATCTAATCTTTTACATTTTAATCGTCATCTTCATCAGGTAGTTGTGGATACATAATTGATTTCTTTCCACTATCTTCAGCAGGAGGTTTATTTTTATTATTTGCGGAAAGGATAGCTCCAGGACTAGGATATGGCCTCATTTGATATAGTGAACCGCTGGCAGTTGTGTCAACACCAGTTTTTGCTTCTGTCTGATTCTGAAGTCCCGATGCCCAGTTGCCCCTAGGCACATCAGAATAGGAAGAGGGATCCATAGGATCTAAGGGCGTACTTTTTACTCTTTCTTGTTGTCGGGCGCGTTTTGAAGACTTTGACTCTTGCTGCGGGGGATGCGGCCTCTTGAATTCTCGACCAGACTGTTGGTAATGAGGTAATTTTCATTATTTTTACTTCAAAATTTATTAAAATAAGCAAAAAGTATTAAATATTTATTGTAATAACAAACAGTTTGATATTGTTTTTAAATTTCCAAGCATGAAGGCAATTTCATTAGCATTGAATATTTTGCATTTTTACGTATACCTGGCATATTATCAGTAGTATATCAATAGTATAGTACAATTGTTATTCTGTATTTAAGGATAACTTACCTTTTCTTCACGTTTAGAATCATATTTAGAAACAGTAGATTCCTCCTCACTACTGCCTGCACCGCTGTCGTCACTTTCATCACCTTCTTTCATCAACCTCTCCTCTCTTAAAGCTGATGCACTTTCTGTAATTATTGCTTTTGGATGTGCTGGTGGCAACCAGGACACCAAGTCATTTGATGTGTCCCAATAATAGTGTCTCCCACTGAGAAAATAAAAAAATATGTTGATAAGTACAATACAATTTTATTGATCATATATTGTACTTACACTCCTTTGTCATAAACTTCTTTCCAATTATCTGGCAATGGATACTTCATAAGCATCCTCATTTTCTTTTCCAAATGTTTTACATCAGGTTCTGTATGACCGTTTTTCCACTTTTTTACACAATAATGTGAACAATCGTGGTAAATGTTGTATTTATTAGGACAATTTTCATATCCTTTTATTTTGAAATTAATATCTAAATCAAATTCATAATCTTTTTCTGCTGGAATGTATGACTTCACTGGAATTTCTTTTTGTGGATTTGTGGGTGCAGTTTCATCATAATCCTCGGCAATAATTTCTTCAGTTGGTTCAACTGGATAGAAATTAATAAATTTTTGAGTTAAAAATGTGAAATAATTAATTATCATTCTCTACATAACAATCACAATTATTTGTACATTTTAGAATAAGTTTGCTTTTTATATTGCAAACTGCAAAATAATGAAAGAAAAATATATATACATGTTAGGGTGGTTATTAACACACTATAGGCGGGCCCCGTAAAATTACTCATCGGACCAAACTGATATGTGTAGCGGGCAAATCGCGAGTAACACGAGTGCTCTTTCCGTCGCCTCGCATGAACACAACTGGCTGTCACATTAAACACACTTTTTTTATAACTCTTTTTCTGTTTTTTAAAAAAAACCGTCTGGTTGTTTTGAACTATAAAAAATGTATTTAATTAATGCATAATTGAACATAAAACTAACAAAATCTAGTGGCGTATGGCATCGTACCTTAAGGCAAATTGCTGAAACTTCCTGTATCGTAACGAAATGTTCGAGGAATATTGAGTATTGAATGAAATATTTTTTTCCTAAAGCAATTGTTTCGTCAACATAATCAGAGTGTTTTTTGAATCATTCAATTCGGATGCTTATTTCTCTCAAAAACTGACATTTTGTCTACATTTAGCTTCATATCTTTGAAATGGCTGAACCTGCCTTTGCCAAAAACTGATCACGACTTCTCCCAATCATTACTAATTGAATGTTTTTAGATCATTCAAATCCGATGCTCTGTTCTCTCAAAAACTCGATTTCTATTTTCTGCACTCTTTGCTCTTTATCTCTGTAACTGCTGGACCTGCTTTTGCCAAAACTAATCAGCACATCTTCATAGCAATAGAATCGAATGTTTTTTGAACCATTCAAATCGGTTGATCCGTGCGCCCGAAAACGTGAACGAAAAAATGCGGCCACCAAAAACACACACGCACACACATAGACACATCAATTTTTTCTGAGGTATGCCAAAATGTTCAGAAACCTCCAAACTCCAAACCGTGGAAAAATGCAAAAAAAGTTATTCTTGATTTTCCGCTCATTACTATATATAGGTTAGTTATAACTAATCTATGGCAAGTTAAAAATTTAACGTACAGTAGATATATAAACTACTATTTACATGGGTGAAATTTATGGAAAAAATCACCCTTATAAAAAGGTGCTGGGACTCGAATAGCAAAAATAGCTGAACCACTTCAATTACACTATTTGGTTCCAAAACAGCTTTGACCTAAAAATGATTCAATAATTGGAGAATTGTCAAATTTTGGCCACTCCACTTCTTCATTGTCACTGTCACTATTTTCAGAATCTCTGAAAATAATCGTTAACTCTACGTGTTCTAGGATGAAAAAAATCTTCATCACTCTGACATACACTACCAAAATCAGTGATATCAAAATCACTTCGAATTTGTGATAAATTATCGGCGCAAACTTTACTATCGCTGTCCGATGTCATTATTTTATTACTGCAAATAACAATGTAAAAAAAGTTGAACTATACAAATCTGACTAATAACTGAAATATTTGATAAAATATATATTGAACACCCTTTTATTGTTGTAAATTCTGCATATTTATCTACAAAACAAATTGCGAGTAGCTTGCATGAAAAGAAACTTGAAGATAAAACATATTGTTTCTTATCCTTATTCTTATTCCATAAGTCTTTCAATACGTAAATCTAGAAATCTAATTAAATCTAGAAAAAAGTACCAAATGTCATATGCAAACCGATCAAATAAATGTATTTTGACCCGCTTTTAAAGTTAGTCTATTCAAAGCGTAATAATACCTTGCCCGCCGATAAGCAACAGTCCTCGCAGAACGTAATTTTACGCTGCCCGCCTATAGTGTGTTAATAAGGATATTTTGGATTTTTTTGCTCCCAAGGGCTCATTTAAAATGATACAAAAAACTCTCTGAAAGTTTTAACTTAAGATAGTCTGCACTCCAACCAAAGTTTCTTATGGAAATTACATGGGTAAAATTCCAACTTCTTTTTAGAAATCTATAACTTAACGACAAATATAAAAAATTTTGAAAACAGCATTGTATTTGTTCATTTTGATCATAAATAAAAAATTTATAACAAAGTTCAGAGCTAAAACTTTCAAAGAATTTTTTGTTATCAATTGGGAAGTATTTGAGCCTCTGGTAGCAAAGAAATTCGAAAATATCCATATTAAGGACCAGACATTAAGGTGGTAAATACATTTATATATTTACTGTTATAAATAACTTTGAGATTTTAATTACTTAAAATGAGATAATAAAGTTAAGAGATTTTAGTACGTACATGTATTACTTCTAAAAAGTGTGATCAAATTCAAATTCTTTAATTTTTTTTCTACTTCACCTTGTTCACAATAACCGTGATTACATGATTTTCTTGCGTTAATACATGACAAATATTTTTTTTTTTATTCAGAGTTCAAACATACCGGGTTGTTCATTTTGTGGTACAGCTATACCCCGTTTGGCTAATCTTGCGGCTAAGGCTGGAGGCAATGGCATATTGAGAATAATTGAATCTACAATTTAATATTCACCAACTCTAAATAACAAAAGATCAAAGTTTAATTGAAAAATATGTAAAAGTTCATGAAATAATGTGTTTACTAGGGGTGTTTACTTTTGGCTACCATCGTAACATACGTCTGTCAAAATGCAGTGCTACCATAAATATAATAATTTTTTTTTTTTTATTCTTTAAAAATTGAGTTACCCGATTGCATGCAAAATAGGGAACGGGCAAGCTCATAAAAATGTCAGTGAAAACGCCATGACTTCTCGGGGTGGCGAAAAAGTGCAAACAAGGATTCCAAACAAGATGGCGTTTGACAGGTTTTATTTCGTATTTTGACAGGTTTTATTCAAACTTATGTGCTTGTTAAAGATGGTTATTGCTTCTTATAATCGCAATTTTTATTTATTTCTAATAATAATGCGGCATATCTGAGTCACCAATCATGTGCGTATATAAGTGAAGAAAGCGCATGAATAAGAAAGTGAATTTTGTTATAATTAACGTTAGAAGAAATAAATTGCTTCGTTGGATAGATTCATTGAGGTATGTACTCATAATTAAAATGTATTTGCTATTGACCACCATATTAAAACAAACATGTGTTGCTTAAAGGTATGATAAATTTTCAGACAAGGCCATAAGATATTTTATGATTTGCATGTTGGTTATCAGCTGAACAAAGTTTAGATCTTTCTATTAGTACTTTGTTGCAGAATGAATCTCATATTGATAGATGTCAGGACTTACAGGATTTCTACACTGCAATTTGATTTGATTTAATTGTTTTGTATTATTGCATTACTGCAGGTATGTTTTGTTTTATTGCATAAAAAGATATTACTTTTAAAAGTTTTAGGAAGCTATTGTATCAGTATATGCACGGTTGAAGAATTTCTCCAAAATTTTATACCGATGAGCAGTATTTGCTAATATTGATAGAAGAGGGTCTCCTCCATAGATTGGTAATTATTTGTGTGAATGTAATATTACATACCGTTAAATTTTATACTTTAAATTATATGCTCTCAATGTTTTTTCTTTCAGATTAATTTAGGTACATATAAGAAGTATTCATCTTTGATTTCCAAAAGCTTTCAATTTATGTATTACATATAACATTTATGTACAGTTAATATTATTATACAAGCTAACAGTCATGATACATATATATTTAATCTAATATAAATTAACATTTCTTTCATTTACCATCCCCATCTTATCCAATAATGAAAGTTTGAAGATTCACCAAAATAGGACATAAAAAAACAATATTTTCACCAGAAATTGATAGTCCTTTGGTATATTACATAGAAGTTTTAAAATTTTCATTCTGTGTATGACTCATTCTACATGTATACGCACACTAGCTTCAAAGTGAGTTTAATTAATATCTCCTGGTGAAAGTAATCCGTTTTAAATTTAATTTTAAACAAATAGCATATGCACAAGTACTGCTATATTTATTAATTTGTCTAACTCAGTCCATATTGATGAAAATCCTGACTATAAAGTACAATTAAAAACTTTGTCTTTTTTACTCATGAATTTACCTTTGTCAGTTAATACAGCACATCAGATTTAGATTTTACTTTTTTTTATTACGCCCGAGAGTACATTAATTGGGTTGGAGTGATTCTGCCTAATGAAATAAAGCCATCTGGAGTGCAAATAAATAAGAACCTACTTTCAAATACCCTGGAAACTACCAACGAATGAATCTGAAAAGTAAAACCTAAAGCAATATAACTAATTTCTAACTTTCATAATTAGTGTTTTCTAAGAATCAAACTCACAAATGGATTTTTAATAATGTTTTTATGCATGTAAATATGATCATTTAAGCAAATATTGATTTAATTTACTAAAGCCTCTTCAAACTTTGAACTTTCAATATTTTCTGATTGAATATCCTTCCTGAATGTAAATAGTATGCATATTGGTAGTAGCAAACAAAATTTATATTTTGAATTTCATTATTCTTACCTCTGTTATTGTAAAATCATAAAAAATAAATGATGAAAATATGTAAGAAATATGAATTATTAAATGTTTAACCTAAAAATGCACGTTTTACGTCAAAACAAATATTAGTTGACAGCAAAGTCAACTCATAAATGTGTCATCCGCCATATTTGTTGGAATCCAAGTTGCACTTAAAATCCGCTAGAGGAGAGCTTGCCCGTTCCCTATATCATGTCCATGTGTTACTTATCCATATGTTTACATATCTATGATCATGGTGGTACATTAATAAATCATTCAGCGTGCTTGCATATCCGTTTCATGTCAGTCACCGTCACCGTTCAGCCATCAATTTTTAAATGATCAATTATTTCATTATAAAGGATTTATTAAAATATAACACTTGATAATTTTATGTTCTCATGGCGTTTCAAGTAATTCTGAAACTTTTGAGAGCTAAATTGAAAAAGTATGTGTTTGTACATATACTTTATGAGCTACAATTTTACCATTTGTGGACGTTTTCTCAAAAACAGGACGCTCGTTGATTAGTTTCTCGACGATACAATTAGCAGGTAAGTGGCAAAACTTTTGTTCATATTTTTGCAAAAAATTCTTAACCGATTATCAACATTCAGAAACCATTTGAAGACATCATTTGGAAATAGTTCTGATTAGTTTTCCGTAGTATTATGGTGTGGAATAATAGACAGCAACAAAATTTCCAAATTATATCGTCATTTCAATTGAAAAGTTTCTAAATCTCAATTCTTATTGTGTTTGTCACTTACCCACAGGGTAGAGCGGGGCATAAAGGTCCAGTTTGACTTTAAGCAATTTTATTGTGAAAACCAAACCAACTATATCACAATAAATAACTATGTGACTATAATCAGTAAAACTCCCAACAATAATTCATCATTGTAGAAATATGTTAATCCTGGTGTTTTTCAAAAATTTGTAACCTATTCTTTTTACCCCATAGTTGGCGTATTGAGACGGCCAACAGGTGCACTGTGTCTTATTTTATTTCAAAGGGATTTTTACAAAATAATAGCTGCATTATTCAATCAATGTAAATTTTTTAACATTGCAAATCATCTTGATATCGATCTGGTATTTCGTCAGAAGTATATGTACCCAGTAAACAAAATTACATCTAAACAATATGGATACAACATCGCGCCCGCGATGTGAGATATCGCTGCGCCGCATTCGTTTTTGTCGCATAGAACGTTAAACGAGCGCAAAGTGATGTTACATTTGCGATTTTTGTCGCGACTTTTTTAACACGTTTAATCGCATGTTGAACTGATGTTGACAAAACATGAAAACAACGTAATTGTGTACATTAATCCAATATTCTTTTCTGTACACACACATGCATGAATTTTTATTTTTAATTTATTAATAATAGACTATTTATTCAAGAATCATTTATTTATTCATAGATAATCACATATAAAAAAATGTTACAAATTAGCATCAATATTTGCGATTAAAGTTAAACTTATAAATGTTATAAATAGAAACTTATATATATATATATATATATATATATATATATATATATGTGTGCGTGTGTATTTTAATCAATCCTAATGTAAAGGCAACACATTTATTTAAGAAATTATTTATACATGAAAAATATTTAATTTTTTGACTTTACATTAAAATTGATTAATTTCTTCGTAGCATTTGGTTAAATATAGTGAATGTCATGTCTCAACCATCATTTTCTCGTGTCTTCATTATACACAAAACACTTGCAAACATTGAGGGTATTATCGTCTTTATTCTGAAGAGTTTCTAAAACAGTTTATATACAGAAGTCAAGTCATAATCCTTTGTCATTTTTCCACTGACTGTAATTCATCGATCGATTTGAAAAATTGTCAAGTACATTATTTTTAATCCTAGCTAACCGATCTGAAACATCATCCTGCATCTGATCTTCTGAAATTCACTAGATTTCTGCTTTCAGCATAATATTCGATTGACAATACAGCGGCAATGTTTTTTTTAACCTCTTCATTGAGAATTCCATTCATGTCATTCATAATGCTATAGAAATATAAAATCCAGTAAACATTAAATAATTAAATATTAATATAAATAACTATATGATGTACTTACGAGTTCATTTTTTTTTAACTGTTAATGGTTTCAAACTACAAACTTATTAAACAACTTTATGTAAAACGCTTTGATGTTTCTTTAATGTGAGCATGAGGCACCATCTTGAATTTTATTGTTAGAAAGTCCTACCTATAGATGTCCTAGTCATCCTATTAGTGTTGACACTCACTAGGCAGCAAAATTCATTAACTCACAGCATTTACATGAATCACAATGTTATTATTTTCATATTTGTTTCAACAGTTTGTATTAAAGTTATATATTTTGTTCACTATTAAATTAAAATTATGATTAATATACATTTGTAGAAGAAAAACTTTGATTAATTTCTATTCAAACATCCCGCCATCATGTCTTCAAAATCAAACTTCATAAACACACTTCTGGCAATACGAAACAAAAGTTTAAATATAAAAGTTTAGTACATTAACTTTTATTAATTAACTTTTTTCATTCACTTTTATCTGCAAACTTTTATTTCCTAGTATTTTGCACGCATTTTAATATAATACAAATTTTTAATTTAATTTTTAAATATAAATAAAAATTATATTGAAAATTTATAAAAAATATAAATAATTTCTATACCAAAAACTAAAAATTTAAAGATTCTACAGCTCCATTGTTCACTTTAGCATTTATCTATATTAACTATATAGTTAGGTGTTGAACTTATAAGTTCGTTTGTTGTTTTATAAAACAATGTGTAATGTGCATTCACTGAGATTTAGATAAAATGTTAAAACAATATTTGTTTTGTGCTCACAAATGCGATGTGCATTGAGATTTAGATAAAACATCTAAACAACATGATATTTTGTCACATCGCGGACATCGCGACGGGATTTTTTTCAAATGTTGTCAGCAACATCGCGTGTTTACTGGGTATACTTCTGACAATTGCTGATTAATATATTAATCAGCAATAATGGACTAACTTTAAGTTTTAACTAACTATTTATTAACTTTAGCTCTAGTAAAATTGCATTTTTAACTTAATTTACTTTTTTATTTGCTATTTTTTATTTTTTACACCTTTCCCAGTTGGTCCTTTTTACCACACCAAAGTGTACGCTTTTTTTATTGAGGTTCTATAAAAAAGCAAATCTAATTTAAAATAATAATACATCTTATAAAAAATTAAATAACGTACACTTGAAAATTATATTAAGGTCATGTAAACAAAACAACAGTGCTCACAACCAAATAAAACTAAACAACGAAAGAAAATACTTTTGTTTGAGATTTTCAAACATTACTATGTATCTCCCGATATATTTTTTTTTCTCTACTTTCAAATATTGTTGGTGAAAGTTCCTGACTTCACTAGTTTATTTTGAGAGATCGGTGATGGACCTATTACCCGCGGACCTTTAAACCCAAATCTACCCATAAAGTCACTTACATCTATTAATGTTTTGCAAAATAAGTTAGAAACTAGTAAAAGATTTTTGGGTACGAATATATCTTTACAATTTAGCTGATGTAATTATATAATAATTCGTTAAGTTAAGGCGGATTCATTTCGTGTCACACATATTCCAAATACATTTTGATACCCAGAAATAGTATCATGCACATTTAGGGTCTATTTACATAAATGATATCAAAAGGAGTAGTGTAGATGATTTTTATTTTTTTTGTCATTTTAGTATCAATCTACATATCAAACGCCATCGAAGCGTCCATGTCGCCAGGCACATCCATTGTGTGCATCGCATCAGCAGCTTTCGGATCGACTGTTGTACTTCCGATTCCGGTCGAAGTTTTTCGACGATTTTGTTCGGCTTTTCTCAACCACGATTTGAGCTTTTCATCCCTGCAAAAATTTAGTTATATTAATTACATATGTAATATATGTTTACATATATATGTTTTTAACTTTCCGAATGAGAAGTTTATTGTTTTCATAAAAAAATCCAGTTCACTAATTTTATATTTTCTCGACGTTTTAAGCCATTTTGAATCGAATAAAACCCAATTTGAAAAAAGTTTGAAACGGAAGGACCGATTTTCCGAAAAGCCATTCCATGCACCTCGATGAGGATTATTGTTCGTCAATTTCGTGCGACAATCGGCCAAGCCGTTTCTTTACAAAAAATGAAAAATTTTTCGTCCATGTTTTAGCCCACAATTCTGAATCGATTTTGAAAATTCAAAAACCGTTCGAAAGATATTGGTTGGAAATCGTGCTGATTAGTTTTTGGTAGAGATCGAACAGGTTGTCTTTCTTGTAATAAAGTATCAAAAAAAATTTGTTCGACGATTTTTATTCTTATTTTTTGACGGTAGATACCATAGTCTTATAGATCAAACTAAAATATTACGGCAACTCGTTTAACTTTAAAAATTCGTCAAAGTTTGCAAAAATTGGTATCGTTTTTGGCATTTGTCAAAATTAGACCTTTCATCGACGTTTGCTCAAAAACGCCTGAACCGATTTCAAAAATTCAAAAGCCATATTCGATGCACCTCGATGAGGACTATTGTTTGTCGACGATCTGCCAAGCCGTTTCTTTATAATTCGAAAAAAAGTCAAACTTTTCGTCCACATTTAATAAGCTCATACTATCGCATCGATTTTAAAAAATCAAAAACTGTTCGAAAGACATTAGATGGGAATTATACTGATTAGTTTCAAGTAAAAATCTACCGAGCCGTTTTCTTTTAATTAACTGTTGAAAAAAAAATTAAGCCGATTTTTATGGATTTTTTTGGGGATATATTTCATGGTCTAAAAGAACTTACTAAAATATTACGGCCTCACGGCAAGTAATTTAATTTTAAAATATCATCAAAGTTTGAGAAAATGAGTATATAGTTTTTTTTTACGTTTGGTAAAATAAAAATTAGACTATTTACTTGGTATAACGATAGAGTCTATTGGTCTTAATGAACATATACTAAACCATTAAAGTCCTATGGAAACTGGTTCAATTATAAAAATTGTTGATTTTTGAAAATTTGCTTATAGAAAATTCTCCGAGTTAACGTGTTCGTTCGTTTTCAATTATGTGTAACTCGGAATACTTTTAATCACTCACAGATTAATTTATTTATTATTGATTAAGTCGATTATTTACACATATCGGGAAGTTCATGTAACTTGCCTCAAGGCAAAATACCAATACCAACTATTCTAATATGTGTTAGAGAGGGGTAACTCCGGAGTGAGTTATATCCGAGGATATAATGGAGTATATCTACGCGGAGTTGTATCGGAGATTTTGTCATATCCCTTCCCTAAAGTCGTACTAAATCTATTATATATTAATACGTACAGACATTTGTTTAAGATTTTTTACTAATACAAAGATTTGCATCTAAAAAATCGGTCACTCTTTTGTCTCAGGCAATTTTATGACTTTCTGAGGTATAAAATGGCCGAAGATAATACAGTTTTGTATTTTCCATGAAATAAAAAATATAACTGCAAAAGTATAGAACAAAATTGAATTGTGTTCAAGTTTAAATCAATATAAAAATAGTCAAATGCTTACTTAATAAATCCCTAGATATATGAGCAACATACTATAGAGCACATTTATGTTGAGTATTAAGTTTCGAATTCGTCGTAGTCATCGGAGTTGTTAAGTGGATATAATTTATTTCTGAAGCGGAATCAAATCCTAATCGATTCGGCTTTGGATATGATAAGACCAACTCTAATATGTATAGATCACTTGCCCAATTGATAATAGCGTTAAATAATAATTTGATGTTTAAATTTACTACAATCTCTAATTACAATACCGAATATAAATGTTATTGATAGATAAGAAGTTTATATTTAAGCTTAATGCTGATCTATTCATATTATTTGGAATTACTATATATAAAGTTAACTTTGGAATATTGAATTTGTTTTCAAAGATACATTAACTTATGTTTACAAAAAATATATTTTAATTAATCTGCCCAAGCTTTGCAGAGTACAGATTTTTAATGCATGAGTACTGATTTCTCAGGTTTTTTGGTTTAGTTTTCAAAACTTAACATTCTCGATACATACCCATAACATGCATACAAAAATATTATATATATATATATATATATATATATATATATATATATGTTGATTGACAAGAAAATAAGTAGTAACCAACCCAAATTTTGTGCAAACAAATCAGCCAATTATCATAAAGATCTCTATTATTTCTCTGAATCTATTGAATTAATATATGGTTTCTAAAACACATTTGTTATCAAAATTAAGTATTATTTCACAAACGAACAAATGAATGTGCTCTCAGTGCTCTGTCAAACTCGAAAACAATGACTCTCATTATATCAAAGAAGCTGTTTACAAGTTAAATGGCAATCGAATAAAATCTAGTAAATATTACTAAAATAGATATTTACCAATTTTTTGATATGTATAATCAAATTAACTTACTGCTTTTTCATGTATATACAGTACAATATTGCAGAAAATCCGACTGTGGCCATCATTATCATAGCTATACATCCAGCAATTACGACATAATGAAATATATAATCAGCTTCTCGTTCAATTCGACCTGACAAAAAAAAATAAGATTAAAGTATATTTATTTATTTATAAAATACTCTTATAAAGGTTACAGTTTAATTCTTCGATGGAACCAAAAGATATAAAATTAATAATAAAATATATAGTGAAGATAATAAAAGTACATATATAAAATGAGATCAACACTGTTACTTTGACTATGACTATGATTTTCAACTAGCATCGGTGAAAGTAAATAATATATAGTTTCTTAAAACGAATTTATAACGTCTCCTAATCCTCGAAGACGTCTGCACAAATGCATGCCAATGGGCATCAAAGTAACCCTTCTTCGGTGAGCTGTGCACAAGTAAGCATCTTTGAAGAATTGTCATATAAATTTCAACAGCTTCATGTAAAGCCTCAATAGCTATTGCTGTAAATCTCATATCATTTGCTCCTAATATTTGTAGTGTTTCTTTAACAACTCTGCAAAAAGAGGCTTTCGGAATAAGTAAATTCGTGGTTTTTTGTAACTTATTTTTATTTCTCTTAGCCATAGATTTTTACGACGTCTTTTTCGAATTGTTGAATTATGCGCTACAGGTGCATTCTTAGGTGGTGCGGTGGTTTTTGTTTTTTCAGGAACTTTTTCTTAGCTCTTGCCATTTTATATATATTTTATTAAAACAATTGTTTAAAATAATTAAAATGGCCGTTAAAATAACCCTTCTTTGTCAAACCGTCCAGGAGGCTGTCACCAGTCACATTGATATGCAAGGTTCGGGCGCGAATTTAATATTTTAACATGACCATGACATGACCGTTTTAGTAACAGAACTACCAATACTACCAATGGGTAGTATTTTAAAATATCATTTATTACTTTAAAGTATTTTAAGTTTGTAAAATATATACAGAAAATATAATTATAAATCTAAATTGTAAATTAACTATGCTGAATCTAATGGGTTTAATCTTCCTAATCTCCTATAGTATATTTGTAGAGAGTAGGTTTTTCTAGTAT